>NC_132781.1:68578272-68878772 GCF_048418805.1 Vulpes vulpes
AAAAGAGCCTGCTCTAGGTGAAAAACAGTATCTCCTTCTGACATTGACATGTCAAGCAGCATTGAGTTTGCTGAATAATATGGACAAAGAGGCAAGGCAGTTTGCACAGCACACTGGACTTACTGCAGAGCTTTCTTTTTATGCTAAGCCACATTGAAAACTAGCAGATATTTGAATCATTTGGTATCCAGAGTAGTACAACTAAATGAGGACTATATTTTGCCTCAAATATCTAAAGACATCCCCTAGGCTCTGTGCTTCTTTCTTGGGTTGTAGGAGGCAACAGATGCAACAACTTATACTTTAGCTTAGAAGGAATATCTCAACATGCCCCCATACTAAAGAAACTAGAAATTTCACTGGGATGGAAGGCCCTTGATTTTTTTTTTTTCAGATTTATTTCCCATCCTCCGACATGCAAATGTCTTACAATAAGTCCAGGGTGGTTGCTACTTCTAGTTCACTAGTCTAGTCAGTATAATGTGATCAATGCAATGTAATAAATCATTGTGATATTTTGTGGAGGGAAGACAGTTAAGTTTCCCATGGACTGAATTATGATATAGGGCTGGAGAGCTGATATATCTGTGGGGTAGGACAGTGAAGGTATATTGCTAGTCTTGCTGGCTGAAAGCAAACTGCTTCTGGTGGTTTCACTGACAGGCCTCAAGATAAAAGCCTTTGTCAGGTCAGTTGCTGTATACCAGGCATCAGGGTATGTGTTAATTTTCTCTAGCAAGGTAACCACATCTGGTACAGCACCTGCAATTAGAATCACCACATGGTTATGTTTATGTCATAACCCACTGTCATTCTCCAAGATCTATCTGTTTGCTGCACAAGCCAAATAGGCAAGTTGAATGGGGATGTGATGAGAATTACCACTCTGCATCCTTCAACCTCCTGATAGTGGCACTTCATCTCTGTAAACCCTCAAGGCATGTGGTATTGCTTTTGGTTTACTATTTCCTTGGGTAAAGACAGTTCTAGTGGTTTATACTTGAACTTACCTACCATAATTTCCCTTACTTCACAGATCAGGGAACCCATGTAGGGATCCTGCCAGTTGCTTTTATGTCTATTCCAAGCAGATATTCCAGAACTTGGGAAACAACCACAGGATTTGGAGACACACTGGCTCCACTCTGAGATGGATATGAGCTAAAATTACATCAATCATTTGACCTCCATAAGCCTCAAGTCTGACTGATGGACCATAGTGACATTTTGGGTCTCCTGGAATTAGTGTCAGTTCAGAACAAGTGTCCAATATTCCCTGAAAAGTATTATTATTTGCCATTTCTCAGCGTACAGGCACCCTGGTAAAAGGATGCATGACCCTTTGGGGAAGTCTGGAAGAAAGATTGACAGCACAAAATTTTCACAGTGTAGTGGAGTCCTACTTAAATATCCTCTGCTTCCTTATTCAAGTGGTTCTAGATCTGAAAACTAGCTCAGTCTGGGAATTGACTGAAGGGTTATGATTTTGTGTTTTTATGACTCCAGTTATACTTCTGTTCACTTGACCTAGAACTCTTCCATTTATACAGACAACATATGAATTTCATAAACTACTTACCTATTTTATTCTAAGAATACCATGATCAACCAGCCAATGCCATGGGTCTAGTGAGTCAGGCTATTCTGATTACCGCTTTGGCTCTGTTGTCCGTTATGGTAACCCTGTTCACCTTGGTGATTAAGTGGCACTGCTTCACTTCTGCTACCCTAGGACACAATAATCCCCATTGCTTTTAAGGATCTCAGTTTGGTGGCAGCAGTTGCTCACTCTAATTTCTGTCCTACAGAGATGATCAACCAGAAAACTCTTCAAGGATATTAAGGCTTTTTTCACAAATTTATTCCTCACTGTTGCGGTAAAATGTGTATTCCTGGGACCCTCCTTGGCTTTTTATCAGATTGAATGAGCAAGTTTTATATGATAAACCCACTCTAATATTCCAGTCCCCTTAAGCCTTTGACTCTCTTCTTCTACCCCTGAGCTAAATATTGAATCAGAATCTCTATTCAATGGGTTATATTGATAATTTCAAATGGATCCAACTTTCATGTTTCTTCTACCGTTTCCTACATCCTTATCATCCTTTCCCATACAAAGCTCTCAGACTTCTATCCATGTAAATTGGAAAAATCATACAATTCTTGTAGAATGTAGCTCACCTCTTCATGTTTCATACATTTACCTAACTTTCAGGGCCCGCTGGAATTTAGTGTAGTTATAGATGCAGAAGCAATGAGAGGTCCTAGAAAAGGGTTTTGATAAAAATCAGCAGAATTGTACAAGGAAACTATCCCAATGGAGGCCATTATAGGTTCTTCAGGCAAAGCAGGGTTAACTTCCTCAGACAAGAGTGATAAGACTGCTTCGGCTACTAAAAATAACTCATTAGAATTTAGGGGTTCAATGTTCCCAGCTTCATCAAGATATTCCGATGTGTTCTTGTTTCAGCTTTCATTTTCTAATCCTTTCCAGTTAAGTTCCTCACTTTAACAATAGTCTATAAGGCAGCAATTTAATTTGCACTGTAGGGGTATCTGAATGGCTCAGCGGTTGAGCATCTGCCTCTGGCTCAAGTTGTGATACCGGGGTCCTGGGATCAGGGGGACTGTGGGACTCCATTGGGCTCCCTGCAGGGAGTCTGCTTCTCCCTCTGCCTATGTCTCTGCCTCTCTATGTCTCTCTCTGTGTCTCTCATGAATAAATAAATTAAATATTGAAAAATGTTAATAATAATTTGCACTGCAATTCAGCCACTTGCAATTTAAGAGTCTAGAATTGAGTTTTAGCATTTTCAACTCTGAAACTACAGGACATAAGGTATTTTTTTGTTTTTGTTTTTCAAAGAAGAATAATTTTTTATGTCATTTATAGGATGCTAAAGTGGAGAACTGGAAACCTAAATTCATGTTTTTTTCTCACTCTTCTCCTACGTTTTGTCAAATTCAATTAGGAGCAAGTAGCCAATTTCATTATACTTACCAGTTTGATAAAAATGTTCTAAGCTAGCAAGTATTTGGTCATCTAGAACTTGGTTTCTTATAAGTGATTGGGAGTTACTGGAAGGTGATATTTTGCCTGTCTCTATTTCACATGATACCATGAACTAACTAATCCATGCTCTCTTTGTTACTGAGAATAGTCATCAGTACCTTTAAAACTGTTTAGAGAACCAATACCAAAAAGCTCAGCTGATTTAGAAAATACATTCTAAGGATTCTGTTTCTCTAGGACTACTCTCAGTATCAAAACATATTCTTCAAAGAAACGTATGGATGCATGTGTGTGCATGTGTGTGTAAAATAAATATTCTCTTTATATATATATATATGTGTGGGCATATATATGATATATATCATATATATGTGTACATATATGTATGTTCCCTGTAAATATTATCTATTTCTATCATGCTCCCAGTCATGCTTTGTCCTCATGTTCTCTTCTTCCTGTTATGAAACTTAATATCAGGTCAGTTTCAAACACGCAAAGCTTGAAGTGTTGCTTTTTCAGGTATTTTACAAAGGAATTAAGCTAAGATAATACATTTTTACAATTCATATTTTCACCATCTTTTTTTTAAGATATATTGATTTGAGAGAGAGAGGGCCATGCAGATGCACTCAGGAGTGGGGGGGGGGGCAGAGGGAGAGAGAGAGAGAGAGAGAGAGAGAGAGAAAGGGAGAGAGAGAGGGAGAGGGAGAGAGAGAGAGAATTCTTAAGCAGATTCAGCTCTGAGTCTGGAACCCAACTGGGGCTGAATCTCATGACCTTGATATCACCACCTGAGCTGAAACAAAAAGTCTGATGCCCAACCCACTGGACCACCCAGGCACTCCCTTTATCATCATTGTGGATAATTGGGAGTGGAACATTTCTAGAGCAGCACTCTAATACCAGATAAGTGGCTGTCCATTCTACATTACTTGAAAGGGAAATGCATACTATGCATTATAAGTCTTTCAAGGATATTAAATAAGTTCCAAGTAAATTTTCTAACTGAATTTACCACATATTTACATGATTATTCTGGATCAAATGTAGAACTCTGATTTTAAAAAAGAAAATTCTAAAAGATGTGTGGCCTGGGGCTGAATTGTATGTGGATGAATGTAGTTTTACTCTGCCAAACTGGGCCTATATATCAATTGATGTGACATTGTAAAATATCAGCTTAATTTGGGGTAGAAGAGCAAATTCAACCTTATTGTTGATGCCTGGGGGATTAATGATTCTGCATTTTCATTTTGATTCACTTATTTTGATCTTAAATTGTGAGACTCAATTACTAGAGATAAATCCCATCTAGTCTCATTGCATAATTGGTTTTTTGTAGAGTCCATTATCCTAATAATTATACTCTAATTGGCATAAAAATGAAATATTCTGATAAGGAACATCAGGAAATAATAACAGTAATTAATAGTAATTAAATCCAGTGCAGCCCATCATAGAGAACAGAGGTTGGAGGTAATTTTAAGAATAAATCTATCTAGGAATTAAGCAGAAATCATAAACACTTAATATGCATTTTTGTTTCTTAATTTATCTATACAAGCTAAAATACATTAAAATTCACAATATAGAATTGTTTTACACTTAAATCCATTCTGAGTGATATGTCAGGCATTGAATTGAATCCTGAGGGAGAAACGACATATATAAGAAACATCCTAAAACATAGGGATCATGAAATTTTACCGGAAACAGGCTGTAAGATGAGGTCTTCGAATAGGGTATTAAAGAAAGAAAGAGAAAAAGAAAGGGAATTGTTTGCAAAATAGGCACGGTTAAAAAAGAGGGGGGATGGTAACCTTAATAAAGCACATATGGCAAATGGGAACAACTGGATTCCACAAATAGATTGGCCCACTTAGTCCTGACATACTCTAAGTAGCTAAGATTTTGAAAAATATATTTTCTTTTTTTCATACAAATTTACATAAAGAACACATGTAGGACACATAAGCAATTGAAATAACTGGATTTTTCTAGATATACATACCAAATCTAAACAAAAAATTCAGACTAATATACTTAAATGATATCCTATATCTCTAATGTAGAAGGCATATGGTTTGTATTATTTTTTCAGCATTGGGACAATTGTGCACTGATGTTTTCACATTTTCTTATCCTTTTCCATTCCTGATCAGGCCACAAATATTAATAAGAAATAGATGTTTTACTCAGAGTAGTGGAATTGAATAAAGATAACTGATTTGTGGAATTATGGAAACCATAATAAACAAATAATGTTTGAAAGAGTTGGCTACCTTGGGGGAGAGGATATGAAAAGAAAAAAATAATAGCTACCTTCAAACGTTTTAAGAATTGCTGTGTAAAATTTTTAAGCCTTATTTTCTGTTATTCTAGAAGAGACACCTTAAGATCTAAAAATAATACTTACTTCGAGCCAGGCTGGAATTCAATGCAATGTGAAGCTTTCTGGAAATTAGTCATTCAGTAATAAAACTCAGTTGCAGACAAGCATACAGCTTTTCTTTAAGAATTGTGTCAATAGATAAATATAGCTACTCCTTAGCAACTCTAGAAGAAATCTCTGCACTTGTTGGAGTTTGGACTATATCAACAAATAAGGCCTTTTCTAACCACCATATTTTACTAACCATTTCATAAATGTTATCATGATAAGCCTTTATAAGGGTTTACGGTATTTACTCAAATTTATTTTTTATTTAAAATATTTTATTTTATTTTTAAAGATTTGATTTATTTGTTCATGAGAGACACAGAGGCAAAGACATAGGAAGAAGGAGAAGCAGGGTCCTCGCAGGGAGCCCGATGTGGGACTCGATCCCAGGACCAGTATCACTCCCTGAGTCGAAGGCAGATATACAACCACTGAGCCACCCAGGCATCCCTGTAATTACTCAAATTTAAAGGAAAGAGAAAGTAATGTTTATATCTAAAGTTTTAAAGCAAAATAGTCGTTAAAATCACCTGAGCTAAGTTTGGTTCTAATATTATTTAGTGTGATATTTCGGCATTTCTCACTGATTGTTCTACAATCTCATGGAAAAAATAAATGGCTTGGTTTGAAAAGTCCAGACACTTTAAACCATTATATCACTACACATTGATTCTCTTAGCCAATAATTCTATTCCTATTCACCTTCTCTGTCCCAAAAAGAAAAGAAAACAAACAAATAAACAAAAACCTCCACTGATTCAATCAAGACCCAAAATACAAACTTCTGATAACAAATATGGTTACTTCTTCCTTTTTGTTCCCGTAGCATTCTCCTAAGTGCTATAAAAACAGTATGCCCACTGAACTGTAATTATTGCTTTATGTGTCTGTGGTGTTACTTAGATTTTGAGGATCCTAAGTCAGAAAATATATCTATGGTTTTGAAACCCCCTATATCTTTCCCAATCTCAAGAACATTCATTTGAGGAGTCATTCATTAAGCGTTGTTTAGTGAACATTGGCCTTTCACCTTGCACTTTTATTGAAGGGTATGTGATCAAGGGCAGTAAAAGAATCATGTACTATTACAGCTGCAATGATTCTCCTCCATATCTATGTGTGGTACAGATGGTCCCTGACTTACAATTGTTCGACTTACAATTTTTCAAATATATGATGCTACCTAAGCCATATGCATTCAGTAGACACTATGCTTTGAATTCGGATCTTGATCTTTGCCCAGGCTAGTGTTCTGTGGTACAATTGTCCCATGATGCTGGGCAGTGGCAGCAAGCCACAGCTCCCAGGCAGCCACATCATCAAAAGGGCAAACAACCAATGCCCTTACAACCATCCCGTACTCACGCAACCATTCTGTTTTCACTTTCCTTGCAGTACTTAATTTATTGGATAATGTTACAGGAGGAGAGATATTCAACACTTTATTTTAAAATAGGCTTTCTGCTAGATGATTTTGCCCAACCGTAGGCTACTCTAAGTGTTGTGAGCAGGTTTAAGTTAGGCAACGTAAAGCTATGATGTTCAGTAGATTACGTTTATTAAATGCATTTTCAATTTACAATATTTTCAATTTTCAATGGGTTTATCAGATGTAACCCCACAATAAGCTGAGGAAGATATGTATGTGCCATAGAACAGAAGCAAACCAGTAGAATATACTGAATCTGGAAAACAGTCTGTTTGTTTTGCTTGTAGATGTTTTAAACTGCATCTTTTACTAACACTTAAAAATTATATTTCATATACTAATCTGGATATCTAATTTTCATTTAGAAATAGTCACACTATTGTCCTTGCATTTCATCATCCTTGACCCTTTAGACAGGGCATGTATATTCTGATTTGCCACATTTTCCATTATCTCCTATTGTTTCCTGGCCACAAAAGCTAAAATACCCGCTGACATTTATCAGCTTACAACCAGCAACATAACACCCACTATGTTCTTGGTCTTCTTTACCAAACCCTGGGGCTACAATATTTCTGCTACAATATTCTGCTACCCTGCTACAAATATTTCTTCTTAAGATGAAATATGGTGCTTAGCTTTCTAATATAATAAGGAGGTATATCCCATATGTCTTCTTTCTGTTCAGGATGTCTATTTTTTAAAAGAAAAATATCAGGAATTTTACAGTCATGAGATGGGAGTGAGGTGCAGTGAATAAAGGTGTATAGTAGTGCCTTTTATTTGTGAAGATGGAGGTCTTTAATTCACATGTATGCTAATACCACATAAGCAATCATACATATCCCATTCCTTACACAAACACCAATAGCTAATCTATAATTCCTGGTCTACAAGACATCGACATGAATTTATTCATACAATGGTATAGTCAGTGGAAAGTACAAACTGACCATATGTTAGAAAAATATCAGTGGAAAAACATAATACAGGGGTTGAGTATGTAGCCTATGGTGTCAATTCTAGCTCTAATATAGCTAGACTGATCTGGGGCAATTAATTAATCTCTCTGTATCTCAATTCACATGCCTTTAAAGTGGGAAATATAACAATGCTTCTTTCTTAGTGTTTTTGAGGATGTTGAGATAAAATTATAGAGTAACTTGAAAAATGTCAGGCAAATTAAAAGGACTCTCTCTCTCTCTCTCTCTATATATATATATATACATATGTATATATATTAGACATTAATAGGTAATATTCAAATATTCAGTGTTATGTTTTAGTATCAACCCTTCTCAGCTAATGTATTTACAAAGTAAAATTTGATGTGTATATCTTCACAATAAATAAACAAGATAAGTGTTTGATTGTTATTAGACCAATATTGCACAATTGACGGATGATTAATTTTCAATATTTATACACAGTTGCATTTAAGAGTAAGTTACTTGGATTTTGTGCTAAAACAAAAATAAGTGTTTTTCAAATGAAGCTTTTAAATCTCATACTCTACCTGACAAAATCTGGAATTGAACTCATAAGAGATTATATGGTGCTGCCTCCCAATCTATATATCTGTGCCAAGGCTGAAGGAGTGACTTTCCTTGAGTGCTGGCAGAAACTGCAAGTGAAGTCTTCCAAATAGTAGCAAATGACATTTAAAACTATCTTCCTGGGTTACCATGACAGGAACTTTATAATTCTCACTCGCCTTAGCCAGGAAAATGCAACTGGACTGAGCGAGTGTTACCTATAGAAATTTCTTTCATTACTTGGAATTATATTTTTATTTTGTTTTCTGTTTCTCACTATTAAATTTTCCTTAATATTAAAACCTGAGGTAAAAAGTAATTTCATTTCAACATGGGCACAAGTTAGAAATTTACTGCTTAATCTAATAGTTTATATACTGCTCCAGATACAATCTGTACCAGCAAGGAGGGTGAGAGTGGGCATTGACAAAGGGCATGTCAAATGATTTTGAGTGGGGTTGATGGCCAGACTGAGATAGAATATTGTAAATTTTCTATTACTTGCTTTTTTGATTGTTTCCAGATGTCCTTGGAGATTATGGTTGTTCAAAAATTATTTTGTTGGTAATTTAGTAATGTAATGATTTTGTTTCAGAATCTTGATATAAACCAAGAACTTTACCAATGAAAAACGGCATCTTCTTTCCAAAAACTTTTGCAGGACTAATGCCACTTACCAATACCATTTAAAAACTTGAATGTCATACAATTTATTGTTCAAATTGAGGTGCTTTTTAGAATGAAAGCATAATTAATAATTACAGTAGGAATATAGGATTAAATCAGACCATTTCAGGCAAGCTGGGTTATACAGGTACCCTGATTATAAGATCATTTACCAGCTATATGCTCTTTTAAATAACTTGCTTGGGTCAACGGTTAAGACTTGTGGAATAAGCCTAATAATTGTTTTTATATGACACAGTTTAAATGAGGTATTTTTGAAGAAAAACTGAAATGGGAAAAAAAATACTGAAATAGAAACAGAGCCTGCAGTATTTTAAATTGAGCCTAAGGGGGAGGGTGGTTTTCCTCTCATCAATGAGATCAGTATTGCTACAGGTGTCAAGCCCAGACCTAGCCTGCCCAAGCCTGGGTTGTTTTATTTCACAAATGACAAATGTCTCATCACAGTGTCCTGCAGCAATAGGATCTGAAGCTAATATAAGTTGTCTTTCTTAACTAGCTCCCTAGGAGAATATTTTATTCCACTAACTTTCAGATTGGTATAAAAGTAGGCAAATGATGCCTGACAATACAGGATCTATATAAATTAGGGTACCTGTCCATTTGCCCGATGTTGCTGTCTGTTGCCTTCTAAAATATCATTTTATGAAACTTGACAGAATTTGCTGGTCAGTTTGTTTATATGTACATCTATCTTTTTTTCTTTAGAAAACTGTTATGGATCTATGAGTTAAAAATTTTATAGTCTATACTTTAGAAATTCTGTTTCTAAAAATCAATAAAGACCCATCCTTGACATACATTCTTCTCAGCAGGGTTCCTTAATTTCAGTGTGCTAAGGAATCTCATGAGTCTATGTCCAGATAATTCTATGTTAGAAGGTATTGGGTGGAATCCAGAGACTTAGAAATTTTAACAATGTGTCAGATGATTTGGATGTAGATAGTCCAGGGCTTTTGCTTTGTGAAACTGCTTTGCAACAGATAAATAAAGAATCGAAGTGCATACAGGTTAACCTCCTATGAGTTGTTCCTGTATACATCCTTATACAAAATTTCTTGTGTTTCAATCAAGAAGCTTAATAGACCATTCATGGACCACTGAGTCCATTCATGCACTCAGTAAATGTTTACTGAGAAATCTGCTGGATGCTAGGAAGAGAATGGTACACAAGAAAGGCAGGTTCATTTACTCTAAGAATCTAGTATAGGTAGACAGGTCAGACAATATTGTGAGGACCAAAAATTAAAATAATAATAATAATAAAATTTTAAAAGAATAAAAGAAAAAAAAAGATTGTGAAGACCACAATAGAATGCACACGGTGGCATGGAAGACATAGAAATATTCTTTATCCATAAGGAAATTCAGGGAAGTCTTCTCAGAAGAAATGCCTCTAAAATAAGAACCAAGGAGCAGGAAGATGCAGTTAGATGAAGGGAAGAAGGGGGCAAGATCATGCACTATCAGCCAGTCTGGGGAACAGAATGATGAGATAACCGGGAGCATGATGTATCTAGCACTGGTTGGGGGGCAAAGGGCGACAAGAAGGGATGATGATGAGAAATGTAACACATTTGGGAGGATGTCATCAGACCATAAAGTGACTGGTAAGCAATACCACAGAGTTTAGATTCAATCATAATTCTTTTTTTAGAAGATTTTATTTATTTATTCATGAGATATATAGAGAGAGGGAGAGAAAGAGGAAAGAGAGAGAGAGAGACAGGGAGAGGGAGAAGCAGGCTCCATTCAGGGAGCCTGATGTGGGCCTAGATCTCAGGACTCCAGGATCATGCCCTGAGCTTAACTGCTGAGCCACCCAGGCGTCCCTCAATCATAATTCTTATCCTTAACAACTTTTCCTTAGTCCAATGTTCTCTTTAATCAAATGAGTATCTCCTTTTGTTTCACATGCACTTTGTTTCAAATGCTTCAGGTGATTTTCCAATAGTTAGAACTATAATGAGGTTTACTAAAATATTTAAAATGCATCTTTTTTTGTAACTTTGTCATGCTAATTATCTACATATTTTTTTAATAATAGTACTTTTAATTTATCTAGCAAGGTGCCTAAATTTAAATACAATATTCTATGCTTGTTGTTATCAATAGTTGATTTTATTACAAGGAGGCAACTCCTAATTGCATAGAGTCCTCTTTGCTGTTTTTCTTATTAAGGATAAACTCAACTGATGAGTTCAATACCCCAGCAGCTTTAAAGTCATCATTAATTTAATGTCACTCACTCTTCATTTATTAGTGGTCCTAATTTCTCATCAACCCTGAAATATTTGGAGAAGCTGACCTATACAGTTTGATCCCAGTTGCAGGTATTAATTAATCAAGCTCTCTGACTGCCCTTATGCTTCCCTGACAGCTTTAATATTGAAACAATTTTACTTGGATTTTTTTCTCTCCTTCACTTACAAAACTGTCATGGGTTGGTAAAATTTGAAAAGACACCTTTAGAAAAGTGATGCGCAATTATTACCTGAATGTAAACATATACATCTCAAGTTGCTGAATTACTTATGTAAATCAAATTTTAATTTTTTACTAAAGACATCAAATAATTCGGCAATATACACTAGATGTGATTCCTAACTTGTTTATATAAAATGTGATTCCCATCACATTTATGGTTTTCAGCAAAAATTAGATATTACTTCCTTCTATAAAAATGTTTATAAATGTGTGGCCCATAGACTACCTCTATGGCTTAACATATACCTGCTGAAGCAGAGTTTTACATGTAAACCTAGCCAACAATATTTTGGTAAAATTAAATGATTCTACTTCACACCAAAATTTAAGAATAGGAATGATTTAGCTGATAGGCAGTTTAAGAAGTTTTTCCACAATACATTATATCTATACATTCATCGATAGTTGTGAATATGGTTCATATAAACTACACATGGAACCAGTTTCTTTTATAGGAATCTGTAAATACAGTATGAATTCTTATCACCCTGGGTCATTAAATTGTGACTTCCTACTATAGAACAGAAATTGAGCATCTAGAGTGACACAAGTGGATTCCAGATGGACAAATTCAGATGGATGGGGTTGTTATTAGGTATAAAGATTTGAGAATTATCATACTGGTCTACAATTGATCTCTAGTATTATTATCAGAGATACATGTCTATGTAAAATAAGAAAACTAAACATTAAAACTTGCCTCGATTTTCATCATAAAACTAAAGACTAAATTTAAAAAAACACTACTGTATTTTGTGCTGAAAATTACTTATTTTAAAAATTTAATTTTAGGTTTATCACTCAATGATGTACCAGGAATGTCTACAACTGGCTCTCAAAGAAAAAAGCCCTAATTTTTAGTGTTTGCTCACTTCTATTTTGTAAGTAATCCTACTATTGCTAAGTTGAAGCTACAAATATGGTACCATTTTATACAGAGTTCAGAAGAGATGAGGAGTAGCATATATTTCAATTTCCCAATCATGCAAATATAATACATGTAATTAACGTAAAGAATACAGATATAGTAAAATATAGTGATATAATTAAGAAACTATGAATTTTGAAATTTTATTACTATTTTCACCATCATTTATTTTGTTGATGATTTATATAATTTAACTTTAAAGAATAACTGAATTTAACAACCAGATAGCAAAATTTTTGAAAATTTAAAATTGGCCCCTACAAGCTAATCCCAGTCAGATCAAGAACAGCATTGGCACAATGGGCTTGTATCCTTTTTGATATAGAAACAGTATGTATCATAGGGTGTATGTGCTTATGTGTGTTTCATATGTGGCACACTTTTCCTCTTATAAATAACTTACGTAATCCAATTCTCAGTTGGACTCACTTTTCTTTTTGTACACACTTACATCACATGGTAGAAAACTAAGCACTCTGCCAAGAACTAGAACGTCCCAGTTACCTCTGCTTCTGTGTTCCTGCTTCTGCTGATTCTTATTTAAGTGTCCTGTTTTGAATAAGCTGTCCCTTTCTCTACCACATTTCTGTTAGACTTTTAGTCTCCACAGTATCATTGTATTTTAGATCAAGTCAAATCAAGTCTGTGTCTGCATGAAAGAAGATATGTGTTGTTAAGTCAGGAAAAGAAAAAAATAAGTATACTGTATTCCATTTTGAGGGAGCAGAGTGCATAGGCTTGGAGCAAGTTTGGGTGGAGATATCTCACATTCTGATCCTTTTCTTTACATAGTTATGTCCTCGTATGTTTATACCACTTGATGTAAAAACCTTTTCACCTTGGCAAATTGTTTTCTAATTTATTCCTAACAAAGGCAGAGACAGAGGCAGAGGGAGGAGCAGAGAGCCTGATGTGGGACTCCATCTCAGGACCCTGGGATCTCAATCTGAGTCCAAGGCAGATGTTCAACCATTAAGCCATTAAGGCATTCCAAATATTTTTTTTGAAAATTTTATTGTTTAGCATCCAAGAACTTTTGCCAACTCAGTCAAGTTTTTTAATCTAAAAGGAGCTAAATGAAACATGAAGTGATTTATTCTTTTATAACAGTGCTATATATTCCAGCAATTAAAATTTCTTCTCTTATATATTTGTATAAAATAAAAGTTTATTTGACTTAAATGTCAGATATTTATTACCCTTGTGAACTCTTGCTGGGTTTTAAATCCTGCCTGGGTGGCTCAGTGGTGGATCGTCTGCCTTGCGCTCAGGGCGTGATCCCAGGGTCCTGGGATGGAGTCCCACATCAGGTTCCCTGCAGGGGGCCTACTTCTCCCTCTGCTTGTGTCTTTGCCTCTCTCTGTGTCTCTCATGAACAAATAATAAATTCTGGATATAGATTTAAACACTGCTACTAAATTTGTTCTTTTGAAAGTCAATAAGACAGTAGATGTTCAAGCAATACCCTGTTTTGTCAAAACAAAAGTTCAAGTTCTAAAGATGGTGGGTAGTTTTATACTCCAGAAACTACTAAGCATGCCATGGTATGAAATATTATTTTACTAACTGGGTTTTCTCATATTTTACTATCGACCTTGGCAGAGGCCCATGCCTATCATTTTTGATCAGTCTGTCCTTCCCCATGAGGTTTTTAACCTAGAGTTGTGCCATTCACTTTTTGCACTAGTTTAGCCCACTGGAAAGATTTTAACCTTAGTTGAGGCTGTCAGGAAATCCCAGAGTGCACCAAGAATCTTTCTTGAGATCCAGCTAACAGTGTTGTTCCCCCCCCCCTAACTTATGAAGTATTTAAATAAAACTTGAAAACGTATCTTATGTACCACATTTTCCAGAAAGAAACAGTCAAGTAGATTTGATGGTATAATACTCAAAAACCTTTGAGAGTTTTTGTAATAATGTTGAGATTCAGGCTTGAAGTCTACTTGCAGAAATACTATATTATACATTTCATAGGTTTGTTGATAGAAATAAAATCTGTTTGTTGTCCATGTAAATCCAAAAATTGCCATCAGATAAACAAATTATCTTAACCACATTTTGCACAGGGAGTTTTAGGGTCATTATATGAACTGGTATTGGACCACTCATAATTTTAAATCTAGAATAAAGTGTGAAGACAAGATAAAGACCCTCATTTTATAAGGAGTTCAATCACAGATGACCCAGATAACAAATTTAGAGCTGGGATTAGAGAAACGTACAAGGATGAAAAAGCACCTATTCTCCGATCCAACTATGTATATTAAGGGTTGCCTCAGAAAGGGATGACCTCCTCAGGGGCCTTTGGGGGAGGGCTAAGGCCTACATCCTCAGCCCCCAGCAGCCCAGCCCCCACTGCTGTGAACCCCAGGGCCTGACTTATCAGAACTCGCTGCTGTCTTGTTATGGAGGGACAGATGGATGAATGGATGGATGATGGATGGATGGATGGATGGATGGATGGCCACAGATGCCCAATGTCTCACACACACAAACTGCTGAATGGAAGCATTTCAGTGAGCATGACAGCCTGCGGCAAGAATATACATGTCTGTTTGTGTGGACGAAATCTTCATATTTTAAGGTTTGGAAATATTCAAGACAAAATGTCATGGAAGCAATGAAACCAAGGATGGAGCCACATCTGGATTCCGAATCTCAGGATGTGTGGAGGGCTGTGCTTCAAGGCCCTGTTGATTCATCTGTTTGCTCCATGGTTCAATAAAGCATTGAGCAAGCTAAAAAAAAAAAAACAAATTTGAAAGATACTCATTAATGGTTAGTACATCAATGACCCTTGTTGCTATGGAAATTAGGTAATGGAATTAATAGAGTTAACAGATAAATTCATTTTTTTCTAATACATTTGTTTGATGCCTAGACATTTGTTTGAAAGATAAATATAACAAGTAGAAAGATCATTGTATCCTCTTGACTGGTTGCATGTTGAAAAAAAATCTATAAATATATGTGAAAAAAACACCTGAGGAATAACTAGATGAAGAAGGAGGTCATTTGCTATAACATATAAAAGAAATAATATAAACAAAAGGAGCAGGAAGAAAGCTCTAGGTCTTTTTCCAATGAGTCACATATATAGGATGAAGTCACTGGACACAAGGCTTCAGATTTTCATACTTCTATTTGACTCCTATCATTGACTCAAAGTTTTCTCTCCTAGGTATTTGTTGATAGCTCACAATACAGGTTGTGTTGGCAGTCTGATTTAAACAAATATACAAAAACATTTGCATGACTTTTTATAGAAAGTATGCAAACTGTGAATAAGGACTCTACTTTAACTCATTATCATAGTCTAAGCCTTAAATATCATTATTGGTTATAATTAAACCTTTATTGCTGAAGGATCGCTATTTATACTCAAGCAGTAGGGAATGAAGACTTCTCTCCAAGTCTGTCAAACTAAAAGAGAAGGCAGGACCACGCCACCATTCCCAGTCACTATCTACACGTGACTCCCAGAGCCTTTTTGTTCTTAACAAGTCCCCTTCTCATTCTGGCTGCTTGGTGTTGTCCTATGGCCTTAATTATATAATTATATCATATAATTACTATGTAATTATTATATAAAACCCCCTTGCTTCTAAATCTCTTCAGCTTCTTCAGAGTTGTCAGGCAAGATTGATACTTTTAAAAAATCATTTCAAGCTCATGTCTATGAAATACACCCAGATAGCTAATCTCAAAGAACATTTAAACACTCCCAATGCAAACCAACTTATTCCCCCATGTTTTGTTAATAAACCAAGCTTTCAACATTTTTAACAACTTGACATCAATATTTCATGGAGTAATCAGAATTTTTCCAATTATACAATTCTTAAAATTTTGCTCTAGGTGTTAAATGACAAATTGTCCACGAAATGGAAAGATTTTGAGCATTTGCAAAACCCTAAAGTGCTTTATTATTAGATTAAATCTGGGTAAATCATTTCTAAAGTCAGGATTTAATTAGAAAATAAATATTAGAATTGCTGCTAGAAGTAAAATAACTCAGGAACAACAAATCTATTAAGAAATATGAAACTATAATATTGATGAGACAGTTTTTATCTTACATTTTCAAGCAGTAGAAACTTTTTTCATAATGATTCTGAAAGAAATTCAAATAGTGCTAAACCCTTCAGAGGTGTCCTCTATAAAAATATATAATAACCATAACTTACAAAATAGTTTCTACGTTCAAATTTATTGGATATTTAACTACTTAATCTGTTATTAGAGTTTTTTTAAAGCAATTTCACAGTTGGAGGAATAGAAATCTATGTGAATTTGTGCTCTACTTTATTGTTTTTTTTTTTTAAGATCTTCTTAATACAAAGTAGTTGTCACAGCATGAATCACTTCAAATAATATTTGGCAATTTGAGAAAATTGCTGACCATTCAGCAACTGTTTTAGTATCAGCAGGAATTTGCATGGTCTTTCAATTAAAAAGAATCATTCTAATAGTTATATTTTCATACTTTTCTTATTCACATATTCCTAAATGGGGTTAGAATGTTCTTACAATTAATAGTAATGGTTTCTTTTAAAATATCTAAGTTATCTTTAAAAGGGAGGTGTTTAAAATACCTATCTGTTAACTGCTTTTTTCTGCAATGTTATTGGGAGGAATTTCAGTAAGTCCCATAATAAACTTAGAAACCATTTGAGACAAATGTTCGGAAAACCCTAAGGCAGGATTAATAAGAGTAGTAACAAAAATATATTTGCACTTCCTTATAAACATGGTTAGGAGGAAGGGCAGTCTAATTTAAGCATATTCATTTTTTATAATGATACTTTTTCTATATTGAAAAAAATTCCTTTTTTACCTATAATTTCTTTGGATTGGAGTTTCAACCATTAAAAAGTACACCTTAAGGAAGTGTTTAAATGACCATTACTCCTATTCTATTACCATGATATCACAAGAAGTATGATGAGAATTTTTGTGAAGGAAAAATAAACCTAAAATTTGATCCATATTCAACCATGTAGTTAACAGATCTACAATATTTGGGTATCGACATGTATCCTTTAATGATATTTATCTATTTTTTATATCTATTAAGTTGGGTTTTGTCAAGAAAAGAGAGGGAATGAATGAAAGGGAGAGAGGGCACCCAGGCACTGCGCTGCCAAATGTTCAGTTGATCTACTAGTATTAGGGCAATAAGTCAAAGTGAGTAACAGTCAAAGCTTTTATTCACTTACTGTAATATGTGTAACCAAGAGGCCAGAAAAAAAAAAAAAAAAAAAAAAAGATGTCAGCTCTCTCAATGGTTTGTTTTGTTGTTTTGTTTTGTTTTTGTTTTTGTTTTTGTTTCCCCCTTCTGTAATGGCACTGGGCAATGGTTGTAGATCACAGGAGGCAATAGAGTGGGAGGGGTCATCTCATTCTGGAAAGACTTAACCGAAAACTACTATTGTTTTATGGCCCCAGGGATCAAGATTAGGGAGGGGGGAACTAAGATTTGAAAAGTACTCAGTAGTGAACAAAATTATCTTTATGGACATCTGATAAGGAGGTCTCAGCAGGAGCACCTGAGAAAGGCCTTCCTTAATGGTCCCCTTAGAACTGGGCCTCCAAATGGAGGCATTAGGCCAGGAATGCAGATATGCATAAAAGCATGGCTGGCCAGCAGATGGGGCTGAGTCTGACCATAACAGCCTTCAGAGACTGCAATGTACTGGCCGTGCAACGTGTCTGATATTGAGAGAGTAGCTTCTCCACCTCTGTGAGTACTTCCAGGTAATCACATGAAAAATAACACATAGGATTTTTTTCCTGGAGTTTGACTCTTCTGATTTTATTTAAACAAAGGGAAATTTTGTAACTACAATAAATGGAAAATTGTGTCTCTGGCCATAATTAAGACAGATACATATTATTAAACTGTAAGAATTTATATTCCATGTAAGATTACTTCTGCAGCAACTGAAGTATGAAAAAGATATGTCTGGACAATAGCCTTTTAAATAATTGATAAATTTAAATACAGAAGATAGAAAGAAATATTTTAAAATATGATTAAAATGACTAATCTAGTTTACAAACTCAGTTTCAGTATATCTAACTCAATGTCTGATTCTTGGCCCAAATTATATTCTCCCTCCAGAGTTGGCTGCTTTCACTAATTTTTTTTTATTTTTCTTTTTTTTTGCTTTCATTGATTCTTAAAATTAACTTTATTGAGGTGTAATTGACACAGAACAAACTCAGTAATTATCTATCATAACAAATATGTGTAGTTATTTAACTATTACCAAAATCACAATATTAAGTATTTCCATTGCCCAAAATAGTCTTCACATTTATTTTTTTTAAAGTAGAGCTCCTTCCCTTATCCCTGTCACCTAGCAACCAGAGATTTACTTTTTGTCATGATAGTGTTTTCCATTTCTATAATTTCTCATGAGCGAGATCCTACGGTATGCAGTCTTTTATATCTGACTTCTCTCACTTAGCATGATGTTTCCAAGATTCATCTACAGATATGGGACTGTCATTAGTTACCTTTTAATGCTAATACCGTAATCAATTATATAGATATCCTAAAACATGCATCCATTCATGAGTGGATGAACATTTGGGTTGTTTTCAGTTTGAAGCTATGATGAATACAGTTGCTAAGAACATTCACATGCAACTCTTTCTGTGGTACAATGTTTTCATTTTTCAAAGGTAAATACCTAGTAATTGGTTGCTAGGTCATTAAGTATATGTTGAACTGGATAATAATAATTATCAAGTGTATGTTTATCAAGTGGATGTAATAATTATCAAGTGCATACTTAGCATGTGTATATTTAATAATTAACCAAGGGTATGTTTAACTTGGTAATAATAATTGAAAGAATGGCTCAGAGTGGCTGTGCCATTTTGCAATCCCATCAACAAAATACAAGAGTTCCATTTCCTTAACATTTTCATCAACATTTGTTATTGTCAGTCTTTTTAATTTTAGCCATCACAAAGAGTATCTAATGGTGGTACAGTGTGGGTTTTATACGCACATCCCTAATTAGTAATAGTGGGCACATTTTCACGTGCTTATTGAACATTCTTAGATCCTTTTGATGATGTATGTCAATACTTTAGCCCATTTTTTATTGACTCACTTGTCTTTTTATTATAGAAATATAATAAATCTTAATATAACTTTATATATATTATCACATGCAAATTTTGCATTTTTTCCAGTTTTGGATTGAATATTCATTTCCTTAACATTGTATTATTTAGAACAAAAGACAAATCTTGTGAATTACAATTTTCTATTTTTTTGGTTCAGATTTTTGTGTAATATTAAGAAACATTTGCTTTGTTTTTATTTTAAGATATCTTACTTATTTGAGGGAGAGAGAGAGCGCGCAAATCGAGTGAAAAAATGAGTAGCAGAGGGAGAGGTAGAAGCAGACTCTCCCCTGAGCAGGGAGGCCCTCACAGGGCTTGATCCCAGGACCTTGAGATCATGACCTTAGCCAAAGTCAGATGCTTAACTGAATGAGCCACTCAGTCACCCCTGTTTCATCTTTATTTTAATTCTAGTATAGTTAACATACTATGGGTCATATTAATTTCACATGTACAATATTGTGATTCAACAATTCCATACATTACTCTGTGCTCATCAGGAGAAGTACACTCCTTACTGCCTATTTCACTCATTCCCTCCACACCCCCCTTCTGCCCTCTGGTAATCAATCATCAGTTTGTTCTCTGTAGTTAAGAGACTGTTCCTTGGTTTCTCTCTCTCTCTCTCTCTCTCTCTCTCTTTCTCCTTTTTCCCCCCTTTTATTTTGTTTTGTTTGGTTTCTTAAATTACACCTATGAATGAGATCATATAATATTTATCTTTGACATATTTCACTTAGTATCGTACTCTCTAGCTCCATCCATGTAGTTACAAATGGCAAAATTTCATTCCTTTTCATGACCAAATAATTTTCTATGTATATATCTACATATATGAATATATATTTCCATATATATAAATATATGGATATCCTGCATATATATATATATATATATATATATATATATATACGCCACATATTTTTTATCCATTCACCTATTGATGGACATATGGGCTGCTTCCATAGTTTGGATATTGTAAATAATATTGCTACAAACATAGGAGTGCATGTGTCCCTTTGAATTAGTGTCTTTGTATTTCCGATGTAAATATCCAGTAGTCTGATTACAATGTAATAAATGATTTTTTTTTGTATATTCTAGCTTTAAGAAATAGTTTTAGCTATTACATTTAGGTCTATGATCCATTTTGAGTAATTTTTCACATGTATACGTATATACAACGTGAAGAAGATATGTTTCTTTCATATGGATTTCATTATTCCAGAAAATAAATTTTTGGCAAAATTGTCTTTTCCTCATTGAATTACTTTGTTTCTTTTGTTAAAAACCAACTGATCATGTAAACTGATTTCTGGACCTCCTATTCACTTCCATATCTCTCTATGATCTATTTATCTATCCTTAATTGGCATGATTATGGCAATGCCATTATAAGCCTAGTGAAACTGTCATTCAGATTGTTCTACCATTCAAAATATTTTGGCTCTTAGAGATCTTTTTTTTTTACATATAAATTTTACAATGAGCTTGCTCTTCTCTACAACATGAGTTTGATAGCATTTTGATTGAGTTTGCTTTGAATCTATAGATCAGTTTGGGAAGAATTGATATTTTTAACAATATCCTCTGTGACTCATGAACACTGTGTCCTTCTCCATTTGTTTATGTCTTTTTTAGACTTCAGTCAGCTAGTTTGTGGATTGGTGACTATTAATAACATTATTTCCATAGGACAATATGTTGCAGGCTCAAAAAATATCAACGAACAAAAACTTCACATATATTTGGATAGAGTTAGTTTCTGGATTTATAGCTCTTAATTTCTTTAGTTAAATATTACAAATGTCACAATGATCAGTCGTGAGAATCTTACTTACAATCCTAAACCAACTTTAGGTTTGTCATTCAGAAGGTAGGAATTTGGCTTTATAAATAAGGAACTTTGTAAAATGTTAATATTTATGAGGAAAGACATGAATTATCAATTTAAAAAGAAAGGAAATGACAGCTGCAAATAACACATTGGAAGACAATTTTATTAGTAAAATTGAATCCTAAAAGTGCCTTTTTTTTTTCAAGGAGGAATGCTTGAAATCACTAGGAAGCAAAATGTGATGGCTGTTTCATGCCAAATCTATTTCAGTTTTTTTTTTTGCCACAGAATGTCATAATTCTAAATTTTGTTTTGAGCAGGGATTGCCTCATAACCAAAGGGGAATTTCGTAAAAATATTCACAATGAACTTATTTGGGTGAAGAGAATGTGAAAATTATGAAAAAGTTGAAAATAGATTTGGAACATATTCCTTTAAGTGAAAGAAATTGATACAGTGTTTTACTTTAATTAATAGAGGCTTTCTCTTCTCTCTTCTTCACCTTCTTCTTTTAATTTCATATGGTGTGTGTATGTATGTGTGTGACCAAACCCATCTCACCTGATAAGATGAGAATGTTGAATCAATATCTGGTGTCATCCTAGGAGCAGCTAAAGCTCTTCCTGTATTTGTAGTGCCAAGTCACTACAGAACAGGAAATTTACATGTGGAGTCAACTGAAAAGGCAAGATTATCTACTATGACCTATGCATTGTTATAGTAACATAATGAGAAGTGTGGGCAACTATGCCTCATGGTGTGGATTTTGACCAGTAATAAGTAGGGGCCTGGGAAGGAGCCAATAGATAATTTCTTCTCCTTTCTTCCAACAGTAAATCCTATGGCTTCTGAAACACAGAAAAAGAATAAGCAATTACATTTGATAAGAAGCTATAACCACGTCATTAATGTAGTCCTTCATATTTTTTCTTCTTTATTTGCCTCACATCCTTTTTCTCTTCTTTCTGATTCCTTATACTGAACTGTAAGGAAGTATCTACATGTAACTCTTTGAATCAAGCTTCCTGTTCTAGGGTATTTTAACCAAGACAAATATTAAAATATATTTCAAATTTCAACTTAAACTTTCTAAAAGTTTTATTTTCTGGTATTAGAGATTTGGAAAAAAAAATTGAAAGCTGTCCTAACATAGAATAGGACAATCTTAAACTTGGATTTATATTTCTTTAAAGTTTTGTGAGTCCCACATGACTGGAAAACGATATTCACAATCTCTCCTCCTAATTCTTTATAGGAGACCATATGTATATTATGTACACATAATATGCAAGAAGGAAGATCTTTAAAATCACTCAGATCAATTTATGCATAATTAAAACCAAACAATGGCTTTATAAGCTCCATTATCACAAGATTTTTAACTGGCCTCTCTTACATAGAGCTGGGCTTTAACTTCTTGCTTCATAACGTTTATATAGTCCACACATATTATACCCATATAACTCTTTTATTTAGAACTTAAATGGTAAAACTTTGCTCAGTAGATAGCAGTTTCTTTTCTTTGTTTTTCTATGATTCTGTAACACTGTTTACATTTGTTTGGCCTGTTCAACATAAATTACTTTTTTTTTTTCTTCCAGCCTCTGTCTCTCTTTTTCTTCCTCTTATTCTCTCCATCCCTCCCTTTTTCCCTTTTCTTACACTGAATTACATCTTTTCTTTGTTAAGAGCACTAGAATAGCTAAAAGACATTTTAACCTAACACAAACTATCATCAAATCCTTAATATTTCTTCATTATTTCCTTTTAATTAATTTTTCTATGTAACAAAACAGAAATTGGAACACTCTCAAAAATCTAATGAAAAGTATTTTATAATTGTAACTTCAAAGAAACCAAAATAGTTTAAACAACATTTTCATTACAATACAAAATATGATCCTTTATTCCTAGCTATTATATTTTATTACATTCATTTCTAATCAAAGAAATATTTTTCCAATTTCCCAGAATATGGTTTTTTAAATATGTACTTTTAAATATAGAAATAATATGTTAATAGTTTCACATGCAATGTACTGCAGTCTTAACACATGCATTTTACAAAAACTTTTTTTTAAGTTATATTTTTGCTAAAATGGAAATACTAGTATAAAATATCAGGTTCTTTTTATATTCTCAGCCTGATCTGGTCCAATTTGTATGTGGAATCTTACAAATAAATCCATTCGATAATAATTTATACCCTGTGATAATAATTTGTACCCTGTTTCATATCTGATTTTCTAAATCAGTTGGTTGAGACTTTGAGTTGAATAAAATAAAACTTGTATATTTATTAGTGATGCAACCACATGTCTCTGAGAACAACTCACTATTACTTAATTTTGTTACTGTGTGCCTACTTATTTTATTTTGTTTCACCATTTTAAAATAGATATACAACTATTTGATATTTTATACTCTGTGATTCAGTTCACACTAATAGACTTCTCATGAATTTCATATCCAACTAAAATGGACTTTCTAGGACTGGATGATTATCCAGATTGCATGAAAGTTAAACAAAACCAGAGAAGGTACTAACTATTTTAAAAAGACCTATATATTGGTCTATACTCAGTACTTCTGAGGTTACTAGAGTAATTTTAATATCCCCAAATTCATCACCACCACCAACAACAAAAAGTAGTTCAGTTATTTAGTGCTTGTAACAAACCTCCTCAGCCCTTAATGGCTTAAGACAGATATATATATATATATATATATATATATATATATATCTGTCTTATATCTTTCACCAATTATATATATATGTGTGTGTGTGTGTGTGTGTGTATTATATGTGATGTGTGTGTATTTCTCTCCCTCTCATAAATCTACAATTTGGGCAAAGATTGGCAGGGAAAACATATTTCTACTTCTTCAAGTGTCAGAGCTAGGGCAGTTCAACACTGGGAGCTGGGATCATCTGGAAGTTTATTCACTTCATTCACATGTTTTGGCTGTAAGCTGTGACTTCAGCTGAGGTGTCAACTGTAACACCTACTAGTACTTTCTCATGTGCTTTTTTATGGGGTTTTCTTCAACGTACCCTCCAAAGACAATGTGTATCACGGGGGCGGGGGGGGGGGGTGTTGAGAGAGAGAGAAAACATGACCAAGGAAGAACTCATATTAGCTTTGATAACCTTGACTTGGAAGACACAGAGCATCCCATAGACCATATGCTATTCAGTAAGACAGTCACAATGTCTTATTGAAGTTCACTGGGAGGGATAGGATTATAATAGACTCTACCTTTTGATGGCAAATAACAAGGTTCTGAAAGTGCATGCAGGATGGTAGATATTCTTGTGAGCACTTTTGAAAACAAACAAACAGAATCTACCATAATTAGCAACCAGGACAAGAAAAAAAAGACATTAAAAAAACCTCATTATCAGCAAAATTAAATGATATTAAATCTTCATGAGCTCCCAAACATAAGCAGGTATGCTTGCTAAGACTGAAAATAACCATGGTATTGCTAACTATGTAAGAGGCAGCAAGAGGTGTCTAGAGTTCTTCTGAGCTTCAGAGCTGGGGGACCAGTAAGTCAAGTTTCCAGAGGTAAAAAGTCACAATTGAAAGATTCTCCATTTGAAAAAAATAAATTCAGGATAAGCTGAAAATGGGATGCAGGGTTCCTTAGGCTACGATCACATGAGTGATAGAAAACTGCAGAAATTAAATAAAGCTTTCTTCTAAGACCAAGTCCTGCTCTGAGGAAGATCTGCTGAATATAAGCTATATTTAATTACACAGAAATACAAGAATCAAATTAAAGAGAATGCCTAGAAAAAAATAGAAGAGAGGAGCAAAGGAAAAGATCATGGAATGTAAAAGGGTACATTTCGGATACTTTACACTAATAACAGCAGCAGAAACCCAAGCATCATTAAACAGGAAGGCTAGCCCAACTTACAGTATTCAAGAATACGCTTTTATGAAATATCTTGAGTTGGCAAAAATGTATAATTTCAACATTATAATAAGAGTAAGGCTAGCATTAGGAATGATTCAGAAGTTTCAAGCATTTTAGAGTCACCTATTTACAAAGCCAATTGTAATCATCAGAACTTTTCCTATCTACTAATTAAAACTTTTATTAAAAAATAATTAATTAGAAGGTTAGATTACTAATTAGCTGATACATTTTTAAATTTCTTTGATTAAGGCTCATAACCAATTCAAATCACTAATTTCACCAATTAGATCAATGCTTTTTGTTTCTATTCAGAGAAACTAATTTTAATAAGACATTTTTACATAACCTTGTACATATCAAATCTGTCACCTGAAATTTATCTTCACAAGGTCAGTACCTGCAATAGTTATGGTTGTCCTACATTTGAATTAAATATTATAAGAGGCTTTGAACATTTTCTATTGTTTAGCTTCATGTAGTTTAAAGTGTCTTTGTTTTAGCTCTCCAAAAATGCTACTACTGATTTTCCCTCCCCCACTTCCTCCACTAATAGGGGAGAGATGTTTATTGAAATGTCATTGTAATTTCCCAAGTAAAACAACTGATATTGTTTATAGTTACTTGCCCCGCTGTTTAGAAAAATTAATTTTAACCTTTGATAACACATTTATCCAGCAAGAAAATGTCAATTAGGTCTTATTTAAAAGAGCTTGACCTTTTCTACCTTTTCTGGCAAGTAGAAACTATAATTGATTTATAATAATTCATGCAGATGTGTTTGTTTACGCTGAGTAGAAAACAAGAAATGCAAACATTTATACACTCTACAAATCTGTAACTTCATTATCAATAAGGTCCTAGGGACAGAGAATGAATTAGAGAGAGGTTAGCAATTAGAGGTCAATTAGAAAGGAGGTTGGCAAAGCCGGGAGGCTGCTAGCTGGTGCTTCAGTTGGGCAGTAAAAGAGAGAGAAAAATGAGCAATAATTGAAATATGGTCATGTAGATAGCGTACTCCACTTTATTTACCTTTCGGTTTTCTTGCCATATGTTCATATTTTAGATGAATGAAGCAGTTGCAGTTAATATATATAATAAAGTGAACAATATTTGATTCATATGGAAGGGTACTCTCTACCATTATCTTTTGTATATCATCCTTCAATCCTTTTTATTAAGTAAAAAATAAGTTTCATGACCAGATGGGCTATGGGCAATGCTGAGTTAATAGACATTTGCTCTAGTCTTTATAGGCATGAATGTTAATGAACTTGAAAAATCAATTGGCTACTGTCTCTCTTGCTTTAGTTATATATGTAGATGTGCATTGCTCTTTTCTCTCCTTCTTTTTCTCTCCTAGTCCCTTTAAGGGCAACACTCAAGTCCTACTCTCCATCTTCAAACGAACCACATTGTGGTTCTTCTGTATCTTGCTCATCTCTCTGCATAGAACAGCTGTGGAAGATGTGTGGTGACACAAAGCATGAATGTAGGGACAGAAAGTCTTACCTTTGGAATGAGAGGATTCTATCACCAGGGGGTAAAAATCTCCATTTTCTATGCTTATTTTCTCTGTAATCCAGAAGACAGGTCATTTCTGGAAGAGAATGATAGATTTAGTTTAGGTACAATGCCTTAGACTTATTTTTTCACCTTGGAAAAAAAATGTTTGTATGTCAATACACAGAAATTCCTCAATGTATGATGGGGTTACATCCTAATAAACCCATCGTAAAGTGAAAATTATCCTAAGTCAAAAAAGCATTTAATGCATCTAATGTACTGAACATCAGAGCTTACCCTAGTCTACTTTAAACATGCTCTGAACACTTACATTAGCCTACACCTGGGCAAAATCCTGTAACAGAAAGCCTACTTTATAATAGTGTTGAATATCTTATGCAATTAATTGAATGTTATAATGAAAGTGAAACACAGGAGTGTTGTAAGAGTGCAGATTGATCGTGCATGTTAGTTATTTACCATCATGATTGCAAGGCTGACTGGGAGCTGTGGCTTTTTGCCACTACCCAGCATCACAAGAGATCAAACCACCTATCACTAGACTTGGAAAAAATAAAATTCAAGGTGAAGTACAGTTTCTAATAAATGCATATCACTTTTTCTCCATCATAAAGTAAAAAATGTGTTAGTTGTAACATCATAAGTCAGAGACCAACTATAGTTTGTTCAAATGATGTGGCTCCTCTGTTCATGATTATATGATAGGTTGGTTTCCAGTTTAAGTAGGTCGTCAATATCCTGTTTGGTAAAATGTACATGTGAGTTCCAAAGCATTTTTATTTTAGGAAAAATAAAACATATTGCCATATTGTCTAGACTTCCAGGACATGTTAATGCCTGCAAACAACAGGAGTGAAGAAGCAACCTTTTTCAGAGTGCTTCTGGCTGCTGGAAAACTTCCCACTGATTCTTCCTTCTCAATACCCAAAGCCTCAACATCACAGTTTTCCCCAGAAACTCCCAGGATAAATTTCATCACACCCTATAGCCTACTTTTTAATCAGCCTTCACAAAAGGACTTAAGCCATCTACTTGCTCAATCCTCACCAGTGAGGCTCTCAGATCTACCAGACTGATGCACTCAATCTAACTGGAACCCCACTCACGTCTAAGTCCACAAAACCTTCTTCTCTGTTCTGTGGAACCCGAGATCTGACATAAATAAAATTCCCTTTATCTCCAACTTCCTTATCAAACATTTCTTCACTTCCTCTTTTGATCTAGCTGAAATCTGCTTTTCTCTCAGAGACATTAATTTCTCTTTGGTCCTTTCAAATATGACTCTCATCACACATCTATGTCACTAGGCCTGAAGATGATGTGGTCATCTTTGATATGAATCATTGTTGCTTCTAGATATCTTTCCTTTTCTCATCCATAAAAATGCCAGCATTGAAGCAAAGGCCATGAGATCATATTATCCAGTATTGCTTATTATAGGGACAACCACAGATCCCCAAAGCACTGGGTCTCTGTCTTTGACTCTTTTAAACAGAGTTTACCCTCATTCTTTCCAATGCTACTCCTGTGACAATTATTAATAATTTCAATTATACCTATACTATAACTTTGCATTACAAATAAATGGCCCTTCTATAATCTTATTCCCAAGTATCTTATTCCTAAAATACCTCTGCTATGTTTTTACCTTCTCCTTGAACTTCAACTCCAACTTTTCTTTTACTCTACTGGAACCTTCCATCCATTGTCTTAACAATGTTTTAATGTCTCTCACTCCCTCAAGTTCACCTTCATGTTTACTTGGCTTAGATTCCATGGCCCATTAGTATAATTACTTCTTTGTACATAATTTTATTCTATTTCCTTTTTCTTCCCTTCACCTATCAAAAAGTCCCTGACTGGCCCAAAACATCTCTCTATGTGCTTTTCTCTTGAACTTTAAAGCTAAATGTGACTGGAGAAAAACTTGCAATAAAGCCAACTCATCTCACTTTTCAGAATCAGTAACTGTAAGTAGAATGTTAGTGCTGCCTACCAGTTGGATTCTATTCCCTAGTTGTTAAATTTCCTTCTCTCTGCATGACTATTTCATACCTTTCCTTTCATCGTATTTCCAACACAACATCTCTCGTTTACTCTCAGCTAATGACATTGCTTCTTTTTTCTTCCAGGAAATAGAAACTGTTAGAAAAACCTCACCCATAAACTCATACTAAAAATTACTATCCTACCTACCTCTGAATCCTTAGAATTCACTGTTAGTACAATGGATGTCTTTCTGCCTATATAAATGAGGTCAGCCCTTCAGTCCTTCCACAGTTTTATCCCATCTTCCCTCCACAAGGATATTATACCAACTATCACTTCTTTCTCTGAGTCACCATTTTTCCCCCTCGTCTACTGGGTCATTCCCAAGACCATACAAATAATTTCTAACACCTCTTGCTTTAAAGAAGGAAAAAAAAAGGGGGGGGGGGGTGGAAACACCTGAGTGGCTCAGTGGTTGAGTATCTGCCTTTGGCTCAGGGCGTGATTCCCGAGTGCTGGGATCAAGTCTTGCATGGGCCTCCCTGTGGGGAGCCTGCTTCTTCCTCCGCCTACGTTTCCACCTCTTTCTCTCTGTGTCTCTCATGAATAAATAAATAAAACCTTAAAAAAATAAAGAAAAAAAAAAAAAACTTCCTTAGCCTCAACCATCTTCTATTTATTACCACCAACTTTATCACAAATCTCTTAAATTATTGTCTCTAATCACAATGCCCCACAGGAAATCAACCAGCAATCTTACTGGCTTCAGTTTATAAATCCATATCATCTTGGTTCAAGACAGTTCCATATCTCAACAGGATTGCTACAATGGCATCTTGTAAAGAATCTAGTTCTTTTCCTTAGGCTATTGCACCAAACAGTAAGGTGATGATTTTTTTTTTAAGATTTTTAAAATGTATTCATGAAAGACACAGAGAGAGAGAGAGGCAGAGACAGAGGCATGGGGAAAGCAGGCCCCATGCAGAGAGCCCAAGTTGGGACTCGACCCCGGAAGTCCGGGATCATGACCCCAGCCAAAGGCAGACACTCAACTGCTGAGCCACCCAGGCGTCCCAAAGGTGATAATTTTACTTTATTTATTTTCTTTTTAAATATGTTATTTATTTATTCATGAGAGACACACACAGAAAGAGAGAGAGAGAGAGGCAGAGACACAGGTAGAGAGAGAAGCAGGCTCCATTCAGGGAGCCTGTTGTAGGACTGGATCCCGGGTCTCCAGCATCACATCCTGGGCTGAAGGCGGCACTAAACCGCTGAGCCACACAGGCTGCCCCTAAGGTGATCATTTTAAAAGATAAATCTCAATGTATCATTCCTCTGTTAAAAGTCCACTTCACTTAAAGTGAAATTCAAATCCTCATATGGTGTACAGTATTTACATGATGCAAACACCATCACCTTCCTCTACTCCCTCTCTGTTTCCATCTTAACATTCTTACCTTCTTTTCTCAAACTTTGATCTCTGGTGTTAAAGCCTCTTCGCCTGAAATACTCTTTTCCCAGAGATCCACATGACTTTCCCCATACCTCTTTCACATTTCTGCTCACAGATTATTTTTATGATCTGGGCATTCCTGGTTAAATTATATAAGACAGTAATAACACTGCACTCCTTCTTGGCCTTATTTTTCTCCATAGGACTTCTCATTCCCTGGTATGTTATATAATTAACTCCTTATTTGTTCATTGTTGGGAGTTAGTTTATCAGTCTTAATGCTAAAATCCCTATGAGAATACTTGGCACATAGAATATATTCATTAAATATCTGCTGAATAAGTTACTTTTGAGAAATACCTTATGGTAAAAATTTCATCATATGAAATTTTTAAGATATTTCATCTGTTGTGTAGTGGACATGATGTTGCAAACCTAAAACAAGCTCCACCCTAAAGTGAATTGTGTGAAAGTTGGAGTTTCCATTTATTACAATTTTCAATCTATAATCTCTGACTGAAATGAAAGCTTACATCAGTGCATTTTCTGAGACTGATCACCTGTATTAATGTTTAAAAGGTACCATATTGAAAATTCTCACAAAAGACAGTCATAACTGGTTAAAAATGATGGAACATATTAATGTTTAATCAAGTGTAAAGCAAAAATGGATATCTGTATTAAACATAAATAATTACAAGAATAAGGAGTATCTTAAACTTGAAAGTTTCCAAAATTGCTTCTTTGTCTAAATTCCTGGGAAGATAAATGAAATACAAAAGCCATGTTGAATAATTTTTCTATTACAGTCTATTCTACAATGGCCTATAGAAGCCAATGCCCTTCACAAATTGGCCTCTCCAGTTTTATTGTTCTCCTGAGATAGCCCATCCTTAGCCTCAAATCTTCAGGCTATGAAGTTTAGTTACCTTTAAATGCGAACAGGCTGGGAATAATTTTACATAACATCTGCCATAACAAAAGGTTCGATAATTAATTTATAGCAATATACCTTGCCCTTTGAGGGTTCTATTGAATATATGAAGTCATTCTTCTCAAAACGTTTGTTCTGGCGTTTAACAGCGATTGGTTTATACTTTGAGAGAAGAACCTCCTAACTTTGGGGATTGATTTTTAAAATTCTCCAGAAATGTAGACTATTTTTTTTCTTCTTTAAGATGAACTGTTTTTTTTTTATTATTACTAATAATGAACTTATTATCTTCTTAGACTAAGATTTTTTTTAATGTCAGAGAGTGTTTTATTTCTTTCTTTATTCCCCTTTCCTAGCAATATATATGCTTCATATAGTAAGTGGTAATTAAAACTTGAGTAAATACTGGGCAGCCCCAGTGGCTCAGCGGTTTAGAGCCACTTTCAGCCCAGGGTGTGATCCTGGAGACCCGGAATCGAGTCCCACGTCGGGCTCCCTGCCTGGAGCCTGCTTCTCCCTCTGCCTGTGTCTCTGCCTATCTCTGTATATATCTCTCTCATGAACAAAAAAATACAATTAAAAAAAAAAGTTGAGTAAATAGAAATTATCTATTTTAAGAAAATATAGATTTTAAAGATTTTAAATATTTAGTTATTCATGAGAGACAGAGAGAGATAGGGCGGGGGTGGGGGGGACGGCAGAGACAAAGGCAGAGGGAGAAGCAGGATCCATGTGAGGAACCCAAAGTGGGACTCGATCCCAGTTTCCGGGATCACACCCTGAGCCAAAGTCAGATGCTCAACCACTGAGCCACCCAGGCATTCCGAAAAAAAAATTTTCTGCATGTCATCCAATTTTGCATTTGCTTCATTTGCTATGAAAGATATTTGTAATTTGTTTACATATAGGTTTATAGAATATTTCTATGCATAACAATTATATAAATCTAATTATAATTTTATTTTATAACTGGAAAGTTGAGTGATATAATTAAATAACTTGAATATACATATATATCTGATTATATATATTTATTTAAGTATACATATTTATAAACACGTATTTAAACGTATATATCCAGGTTATTTAATAAAATAATATATGTGTATATATTCAAATCTTCCCTGCATCTGGCCTTGATTTTCTCATTGAAAAAATAGAATTGGAAAGAGTATTTTAAAGTTCTTCAATTCTAAAATTTCATTACTTCAAAGCAGAATATCTAAAAAATTCAGTTATATAGGGCTCCATTCCAATACATTCAATGATAGCCTGTTTTTTGTTTTTCTGTCTCTCTCTGTATCTCTGTCTCTTTCTGTCTCTGCCTCTCGCTTTATTTCTCTTGCTCTGTCTCTCTTTCTGTCCCTTTCCGTTTGTTTTCTTTCCTAAGATGAGTAGGGTAGGCCACTTCAATACCGCTTGTAGAATTTACTGGTAAAGTGGCCTGAGGTAAGTAAATCTCTCAGTAATCCATTTTTTATCTTTAACTTGAGGATGAATATAGTATCTAATTTATGAAAATATTATAAAATTAAGTTACATAACACTTGTAAATTACATAATATATTACTTGTTACAATGTAACCAATCTTAATCTTAGCTATATTATTAAAAGTATTGTATTTCTTCATGTCCTGCTATATTGTTACTTTTATTTTTTTTTCCCCAAGACTTATTTTATTTATATGAGAGAGAGAGAGGTAGCAGGGGGAGGGGCAGAGGAAGAGGATCTCAAGCTAACTCCATGCTGAGCATTAAGCCTGACAGGGGGCTGGATTCCACAACCCTGAGATCATGACCTAAGCCAAAATCAGGAATCGGATACTTAACCGCCTGAGCCACCCAGACACCCCTGTTATAACTTTTCATTCATTTAGTCATTTAACAAAAAATTATTGGATTGTTGTAATTCACTTATCCATTCAGCAAAATGGTAGGAAAAAAGAAAACAAAGAGAGAGAGAGAAAAAATGTTCAGTGTTGTGGAGATTACATTTTGTACAGATAATAAACAATAAATATAATGCATGAGAAGATTATGTAGTATATAGATTATAAGTACATAGGAAAGAGAGAAAAAGGGCAGGATAAAGGGAATCCAAATTCAGGGAGCACGGAGCCCACTTTAAAATAGAATGGCCAGAATGGGAATGAATGTAAAGTAGCATTTGAACAAACTTTAAAAGAGGCAAGTAGTAAGACTTCATGTACCTCTATCATATAATTACCTATAATTTTTAATCAGATCTTTTATTTCAGGAAAAACTGTTTTCATAGCACAATTTCACTTCAGTGTTAATGCAAGGATCATCTCTTCCAAGAAATGTTCTATGACCTCCTTAACGATGTTGGAGTCTCTCTTAGAAGCTTCTATGCACATAGGATATGCTGGATATATTTTGGTCCTTGCTTTAATTTAAAAAACTTATTGGTTGATTAGAAATTGTTATTTATTTAATAAGAAATTATTATTTATTAATTAGTAATCAACTGACTTGTTGATACCTGGGCTTAAACTGGTAACCCCATAGTAATAGATAAAACTTCAATGGGATAGTCCATTAAGCTTTGGACTCTTGGTTTCAGCTCAGGTCATGATCTCATGGGTCCTCAGATCAAGCCCTGTGTAGTACTCCATGCTCAGAGGGGAGTCTGCTTGAACATTCTCTCCCTTTGGCCTCTCCCTCCCCTGTTTTAAAATAAATAAATAAGGGATCCCTGGGTGGCTCAACGGCTTAGCACTTGCCTTCAGCCCAGGGCGTGATCCTGGAGTTCCAGGATCGAGTCCCACGTCAGGCTCCCTGCATGAGCCTGCTTCTCCCTCTGCCTGTGTCTCTGTCTCTCTCTCTCTCTCATGAATAAATAAATAAAATATTCAAAAAATAAATAAATAAAATAAAATAAAATAAAATAAATAAGTAAATAAATAAATATTTTTAAAAATTCAAACAAGATTGTTCACAGTGTTTGGAATGCATATTTCTATCACCTGCTGTGAAATATTTACAGGACTTCGCAAGTAAATTATTTTAAATAAAGAGAAATTTCCATTAAACCTATTATTCATTATTCTGTTCATTCTTCCTTTCAGATTATTTTCCCTTATACATTAGTGGATTCCCTGTGCCCTAGGAATAGCTCAAATGGCTGGGGATACATCAGTAAACTGGTTTCTGAGCATGCCCTCTTTTCCTCCCTCCTTCAGAAACAGAGGCTTCATTCCACTTTACAAGGGCTAATCTTGCAAATCTTTTCAAAGGTAGTTACTGACAGGACATAATTATCAGTGTAGGAGTTCAGGATAACATATGTGATAGTCTGTTATCTATAGATTGAAGTATGAGCCAGATGAAAGAAAACAGCTTGACTACTAATGTCAATATAAAGTCAGAAGGAAGATCTTATTGACTTGGTCATTTCTATGCAGTTCAGCAACTTTTAAGTTCACGGTTGCCCAAACAGAACATATGCCATATCTTTTAGAATAAATCTAATCATTTGTTAGTTGTTTTTAAGAGAAACATAAGACATTAGAACTCTGGAGATAAAATATAAATGTAAAACATCTCATGACATTTTTTTTCCCTCAGACTCCTGAGCAGCATGAAAACAACTTTGTACATCCAGTCTGGGTAATAGTGTTAAAGTATGAGCTCTTAAGAAATTAGAGCTATTTACAAGAAGCTAAATTCCTTCTTTTTTCCTTATTTTTTATTGCACTGTTTATATATTTTTCTCTAGTTTAAAATGGCATGCAACTTATTTCTAAATCTTTTTAAATCACAAAAGAAACAGTTAAATGCTTATTGTAGATACAATTTCTAATTATTTTACTTTTTTACTTTAATTAGAAAATCAAAGTTAAATTTTCCTGAATAAATGCCAAAAAAATCATGTTGTCCATAATGGAAAAAATGAATAATGCTTTTGAAGTTAAATATAATGTTAGGGATGCCTGAGTAGCTCAGTGGTTAAGCCTTCGGCTCAGGGGACGATTCCGCTCTGGGGATAGAGTCCCACATTGGGCTCTCAGCGAGGAGGCTGCTTCTCCCTCTGCCTGTGTCTCTGCCTCTCTCTCTCTGTGTCTCTCATGAAAAAATAAATTAAAAATCTTAAAAAAAAATAAGTATAATGTTAAATGAGAGTCGTATCAATAAAAATGTCATAGCTCAAAACATTTCTAACTGGGTAGATACTTTGGTAACTAAAAGAATCAAAAAAGTATTTACAATAACTAAATGACACAGATAGGTACCAGAAGGATAGTGATTACTATGATCATTTGGTGGGACTTGGGGTGATTTTTCCTTTCTCATTTTCCATAATACTGTAGTTTAATAAAAATATAGTGGAGAAAGCATAGATTTTGCAATACCAGAGGGAACTGTGCTTAAACTCAATTCCAAGTGTTATTAGCTGGATAATATCTGACAAGTTAGTTAACCTTTAAAAGACTCAATTTTCTTACTATAAAATCGGAGTTAAGAACGTCTTTCTCATAGAATTGCAGTGAAGACTGATGGTATAATATTGAAAACTCTCTGTTTAATTTAGCATATACAGTAGAATGGCAGCTAAATTAACAGTATGTTAAAATTTATTTAAAAAACCACTTTCAAACAATTCAAACTTATTTTATTTTTTATTCATTTTCTTTTTTTTAATAATAAATTTACTTTTTATTGGTGTTCAATTTGCCAACATACAGAATAACACCCAGTGCTCATCCCGTCAAGTGTCCCCCTCAGTGACCGTCACCCATTCACCCCCACCCCCCGCCCTCCTCCCCTTCCACCACCCCTAGTTCGTTTCCCAGAGTTAGGAGTCTTTATGTTTTGTCTCCCTTTCTGATATTTCCTACCCATTTCTTCTCCCTTCCCTTCTATTCCCTTTCACTATTATTTATATTCCCCAAATGAATGAGACCATATAATGTTTGTCCTTCTCCAATTGACTTATTTCACTCAGCATAATACCCTCCAGTTCGATCCACATTGAAGCAAATGGTGGGTATTTGTCATTTCTAATGGCTGAGTAAAACTTATTTTAAAGAGCATCTCTATGGCTACTAGTGAACACCACAGCTGTTTTTTAAAAATGTGCTCTCACAGGGCACGTGGGTGTCTCAGTTGGTTCAGTGGCTGCCTTTGGCTCAGGTCCTGATCTCAGGGTACTGAGACTGAGCCCCTCAATGGGCTCCCTGTTCAGAGGAGAGACTACTTCTCCCTCTCCCTCCTCTAAACTGGTTTTCTCTCTTCTCTCTCTCTCTCTTTCTCAAATAAATAAATAAAATCCTTTAAATTTTTTGCTCTTCATGATAATGCTGTGAGCTATGTATTATTTAACCTCCTTTTGCATGGAAAAGAGTGAGTCCTCAAAGGATCAAGCAACTTGCCAATAGCACTTTAGAGTCCAGAACCGATCTCTGAATCCAGGTCTTTCAGATATAACAATTCATGCCTTTTCAACAACCTTTTACTAAACCACATGGTAACAGCATGATTAGAAGAAGATTTGACAGTAACAGAGCTCAAGGTAGCAGAAAAGGGGGTCCTCAGGTCTGTAAAACTTTTGCTAACTCCTTTGTCTCCATGAGAATATCTCATGTCTGCATGATTGGTTCTAGTTGTATTAGCATTTATAGATAAATTTTGGACCCTCTATATTTCTAGACTTGGTCTTTTGGCTTGGTTAATGTCAAACAGTTAAGTAGTCCCTAAGTACAGGGAGCTATTAGGTCGATTCCACTTTCATAGCTTTATTCAGTAAAGAAACAATGAACTCAAATGGATTTAGACATAGATTACTCAAGCACAGTAAGCAGCCCGAGCTTCATATCTGTGTTTGTTATTTTCCTTCCTCAAGTCACATGGTGTGATATAGAGGTGTTTTCAGTCATATCTTTGCACATGCGACTCTGTTTTGTAGCTGAGGATCTCTGAGATCAGAAAATCTCCAATCTTGTAGGAGGATTGCCGACAACCTTGTCCTCCTCCCCTCCAAAGAGAGATATTTTTATAACTCTGGATATGGGCAAAGGAGGCAGGGACGCATTCTCTACCTTTATTATTCTGGTTAGGAAACAAATATACTGTCTGCCACAAAAAGGAGACACTCTCTCCAGCCTCCAAAGCTGTTTGCTGCACAAATATCCATGACATAAACAGCCCAGTATAAAACCTATTCTAAGACATGTAAAACACCATAAAGAATGTCCCCCAACTGTCAGGTATGGTGAGTATTATTATCCAATTTGCCTCAACATGGGTCTTGATAGCATTTTAGGCCATTTGAGATTTGCTATACACTACACTGAACTCTTGATTTAGCTGGTTGTCCAAGCCTCTGCTACAGATTTATCGCATGCCTTGCTACATGGACCCCAAGGCAAGCCCATTAACTCAATTCAGGTACCCTCCCTTCAAACCTCACTGAAGCAGTGGAAAGTGAAATTTCAGCTCTCTTTCTGCCCAAACATGCTGTATTTCTTTGTCGACTTTGGCATGGCCACTGCCCATGTTGGTTTGGAGCACTTTGTGAGGTAATCCTATTATAGAATCTCTATGCAAACATAAACAAGAATCCTTTATTTCCATGTTATACCCAACCTGTCTAACACTTTTCCGCTTATACAGCTGAAGACAAGAAAAGGAGATCAGACCCCATGCCCCTGTCCTCAACTCCTTTCCCATAATGCATGAGGAACAGAAGAGTTAGGCTTTCCCTTTCAGCTTTCAAACACTTTCATATGCCAAAAGTGTATCATCTATCTATTATCTATTATCTATCTATCTACCATCTATCTATCTATCATCTATCATCTGTCTTCTATATCTATCACAGATGCTATCTGAGTTCTCCTGTCCTGATTGCATTCCAGGAAACTATTTTGTTTTTCCCCAGCACTAGAGGTGGTGCTACATGTGCTATAACCATTGTTTTGAGAGGGAAAAATTAGATGCAGTTCTGGAAGAAATCACATCTAAGAAGAAAACTAACAGGAAGACAACTGTTTTGAGTGTATTATGGTGCCCTACTGTGTCTTCTTCTCACAGCTATGGCAGGAAGAACAATGATAAATTCAAAGGGTACATCCTACATTTCCTACATTCTAACTGATTCCCACATTTAACCATTTACACTCTTTTGTTATATACTGGTTATGACCATGCTCTTTAATTGCTAACATTATGTTTTTTAGTACACACTATGAAAGTGAATCAGTTTGGTCATTGAAGCACTCATTTATTTTCAGCTGCCTAACATCCATTACCATCCTCCCAGATGCTCAATTTTATATCCATTTTTATCTTCTGCATTCATTTTCAATATAATGAATACAGGCAATAATAATTTCAGACAATTAGCATCTCTTAGCAGCTTCAAACAAATCACCCCCACTGCAGTTTACATGTTACCATTGATCTCTATTTTCAAATATTCAGAAGATTCCTGAATATTCATACATCTTTGTTTTTAACTTTGTAAAAAAAAATTGGCAAAATATTGGCAAGAACTCTTCTCTAGAAATTAGGATGCCTCACTTTTCTTCTGGTCTGACAATAACTAGATATGAACCTTAAGGATGAAACAAATTTTATGAAATTCTGTTTTCTTGTCTATAAAGGAAAGATGATGCTGAATTATGTAGTCCTAATTTTTTTGTGTGTTCTATAACTCCATGTTTCTATTTATTATAATTACTTATCCAAATAAAAGTATAATTTAAACAAAAGTGTAATTGTGAACAAAACCTTTAAATAAATCTAGTGTAATTCATTGGCCCATTACTCTAGTTATTAAACAAGGCAGATATTTCCTCAAGTATGGAGCAGAATGAGTGACACACAGTTCTTTTCATGAAGAAGCCTAAATATATTTAGATAGTATAACTAGAGATTATTCATTCTAAACCAGAACTGTTTGCTAAATTAATTTTAAAAATATTTTGACTATTTTTTTACACAGGAGCAAAACAATATTCAAGGGCATAGTTTTAAATGAGCTAAGAAAATATTTTCACATTTTGTTTGATCAACTAATACATTCATTCAAAAATTATTCTATTGTTCCTATACTGTTTGATACTTATTATACTACATTTTGGTAAACAAAACATTAAAACAAATAATCCTTACCTATGCTCTTCCTGGGGTCTTGACATGACTCACTCCCTCACTCCATACACCACTGGATGATAGGCTTCCTAAAGACAGGATGAAGTGTGTGAAGGGATGAGGAAAATCCAGAATTACCCTTAAAATATTTTACTTGAGCAAATGGGTAATGATAATGTCAATTCCTGAAGTGCTAAAGGCTGAAGGATATTTAGAGTTGCAGGGAGGAAATGAAGATTTCTCTTTTAAGTCTTATGTCTGAGAAGCCAGTTATATATGAAAGTAAGTATGTGGACTTGGCAGCTGGATATATAACTGTGAAGGTCTGGAAACCTTCTGGGACTGGCACAGAAATCTGAGATTATTCAGCATATGGGTAATATATAAGGTCATGAAGCTTTAATAAAATTACCTGGGGAGTTAAAATTATACAGAAAACTTTTTCTTTATCTTTTGAATTGAGATAGTACTGAATATGCTATACATTTAAAAAGATAATACATTTTAGGAAAATCAATCTGTTTATACACTTGAAACTGAATTGAAAGCTAATTTTATTGCATATGTCTCTCTGATTGTTGAACCTCATGGCATAGAATGGGAACTATTTTAGAGTTGGAAAATAAAACTGAAGAAAAAAAATAAGAATCAGTGCAGAATTGGTAGTAAGGGGAGAAAGGAGTTTATGGGACCAATACTATCTTTTATTTACCTATTTATTTGCATTTCAGTGAATACCTCAGGCACTTAATTTCTTTCAGGTGATAGTTTCCTTTATTATCTTCCTTTTGTCAATAGCTTATGAAATATTTTGTGTGAAGATGAACAGTGTTTAGGATTTTCTTCTCATTTTGTAATTAATAAGAATGAGAAAGTTACTGGGAAATGAATTGTGTTTTACAGTAGAAGTTAGAAATGTGATCTAACTTGCTAAGTTGGATGTAGTATATGCTTCTATATCTGCACTATTGAGTTGTAGAGGAAGAAGAGTAATAGAAGGTAAGTTGCAGAGAATATCTAGACATGCATCAATTTTCATTGAAATAGTCACTTTTTCTTACTGGTAACTGAGACCTATGGCAAGGGGTCTTTTTATGAGTGTTTTTGGAGAAGGACAGGCTTGCAGAAATTTTACAACTAGTATTACACTTATACGCGTACAGTATTGTTAAATGTTTAGTACTGATATTCAAATCATCTATTAAACTAGAACACTGTCCTTTTCTTTAATAGATAGTTTTATATGTCAACATTTTTATTATATCTTACAAAAAGACACTATGTAGAGATTCTCAAACTTTTTAACCAAAAAATGTAAATTAAGACTAAATATCAATTGATAGGTATTATACTAGTAAAATTTGAAAAGTTGGATATTGCCAGGTGCTGTTCACAACATATGTTGATGTTGGGAATGTAAATGATATAGTCATATTTGTAAAGCAATGTCTCAAAAATTCTTCTTCTACATATTCCAGATAAATTACTTCAGAGATCCATAGAGATATATGCATGCATGTTGACTGCATCTTTACTCAGGGGTTCAGTGAGTCAAAGGTGATATGAATGTTCATCACAGGGAGAAAAAAATAAGTAAAAATGTGGTAGATGCAAGTGGTAGTTACATACATTGGAGCAATCTGAAGTAACAAACTAGATGTACACAAAGCATAAGCATAGTTCTTAAACATAGTATTTAGTAGAAAAAAAGGGAGGGAAGTAAGAAACAATGAGATTTATAACACAGTGCAATTTATTTAGTTATACATGCATATATACATTTGAAAAATATCTTAAAAATGTATTAACATTTTAATTAATTAATTAATTAAGTTAACATTGTGTTTAACAACTGTAGGATCGCCTACTTGTTGGGAAGGGAAATGGGGTAGAGAAGGAAGAGGAGGGGATTCCTGGGTGACTCAGGGGTTTAGCGCCTGCCTTCAGCCCAGGGCGTGATCCTGGAGTCCTAAGATTGAGTCCCACATTGGGGTCCCTGCATGGAGCCTGACTCTCCCTCTGCCTGTGTCTCTGCCCCTCTGTGTGTGTGTGTGTGTGTGTGTGTGTGTGTGTCTCATGAATAAATAAATAAAATCTTTAAAAAGAGAAGGAAGAGGATTCTTGAACAGACAAAAAAAGATACCAATTACCATAAACTGTGTTGCCAAGTATTAAAAACAACATTGAGAGTTATAAATACATTGACGTCATTTAAACTCATCAGACTTAATGAAATCTTATGGAAAGAATGTACAAATAAAGAGAAAGAGTCCACCAATGTAACTCTGAAATCTTACAGTTAGATGAAGGACAGAGAATATGCAGCAAAGGAGATGAGGAATGAATATAGAACTATCAATAATCAATAATCCATAACACTTAGTGTCCTTAATTGTGATAATGAGTTTTATAACTCCTTACCAGGGTTAAACTATTTTAAACCCAGCAACAATGTGTTAGCTAACTTTATCCTAATTATCATCTCCAGTTTACCGACTGGGAAAACTGAGACAAAGAACATTTTTTGAAGCCACATAATGAGTGGGAAAATAAAGCTTCGAACTCAAGGAACTTTGCTACAGGGTTTATGGATCTAACCAATGCACTACCTACTCTCCACACTTACAGAGCAAAACTAGTGGTTTGGAGCCACGGCAGTGTCCTGTTGGGTTAAATGTTATCTGTAGTAGAGTGAGAGGAGTTGCAGAAGCAGGAAAGGCAGTTAAATCACTATTTGGTAATTTTATGTAGCTCAAGCCCTGACACTTCTTCACAATCTGCTCCTCATTCTGGCTTTATTAAATGTTGAGTTGGACACACAGACTCAAAATTTGTCCATCAAATTCACATCTAGTTCAGAAGGACTTGGAAATTAGTAAAAAGAAGAGGAAATACAATTAGATAAGAAAAAGTGAAAGGTAATGCCTATTAAAATAATTGGGGTTCTTGAATAGGAGACTAAACAAGAATGCCAAGTAGGGCAGAAAACACTAGAGATTTCAAGGAGTCCCCAGGAGAAATCACTGTTAAGGGAACTCACATGACCTGAGGCTTTGAATGAAATAGAAAGCTGAGCACAGAAGCAGCCACTCAACATCTCTGAAGACATCACAACATAGCATCATGGAAAATATCAGATACTACTGTTACTGATTCATAGCAATCACAGAGAGATGAAGTTATGTTTAGTAAGCTTTCTAATACTTGTTACAAAGTGTTCTATCAAAAACAGAGGAGACTGACCTTCAAAATCTGCCTGGGATGTCAAGTATCCATAACACAATCCAGTGAAATCACTTTGGATAATGAAGTGTCATAATGAATAATTATAGATTACAATGATATGCTATGGAGAGAACATGACTTTTACATGCATGGTGTAGATTTCCTCAATGTTCATAAATCATCATTCAGGATAGTCATGAAAGAAGCCAGGAAAAAAAAAGAAAAGATGTTAGAAAAGTTATTTCATGTGTAATAAGATAGAACCTGAATCAGGATGAATGCAGAGATTAGTTTTTAATTTGTCTATCACATGGTTTTATTAGGGTTTAATTTAGATTGTGTTGCTAAAAGGAGCGTGACACTTGTAAAAGAAATGTCATAAAATAGATATAAACTTAACAGTATGTTTTTGAAAAGAGGGTAGAACTGCTTACTTGCAGGTTTCAGTTAGGGAAAGATATAAATTAATAAATGAATTAATCTCCTTTTTGAAAGAAAGGAAAGGTGAACTATAGAAGAACATGGTAGGCACAATTAGACTCTACAGTAATGAGTACTAATTTTGATCCTTATTGATAGGAAACACTTCACCGAGAAAAGAAATAGTTGCTTTCAGGTTAGAATTTATATAGAATAGGGATTAAGGGATTTATTGCCTGAGTCAGATTACTTGACTCCAAATTACAGCTCTGCAACTTATTAGAAATGTAACATTGCTGGTATATTTAACCTCTGTTTTCTTTTCGGTAAATTCAGAATAATAGCACTTATCTTTGTCATGTTACCAGGAATACTAAAATATCTGCTCCATGTGAGGTATGTAGAACAATACCTGCCATGTAAGACAGCAAGTCAGATGATGAACAATTTTACTGCTCTCATTGTTGAAATGTAGACTTATGCCATTATCTATATCCTTGAAATGGTTAACATTGCACATACTTCACACAAGCACATATCAGCTCTATTACATATATAGATAGATGGACTCTCCTATAACTTAGTATAACCCTATCACAGGGTAATTTAAGTAATCAAGAGAATTCTGAAAAATTAGGTTACAAAGGAGGTAAGTCAACAGAAACAACAACTTCTAGGTCCAGAACAAGCAAATGAAGTGAAAAACCACATAATCAGACCTAAGTCATGAAATTCAAGGCAAACTATAAGCAAAGCATTATGATGCCAAAAATAATTTTTTAAAAAATCAAGTTCCAGAATGTTATACATCACTAAATGTCTTCTGCAGTTGATCAAATTGGTCCTGGAGACCATGAGTGGGCTGACCCTGCATGTATAACAGAAGTTTTTCTAAAGATGGACAAAGGATATATAAAGGACAGGGCCTTTGAAGCAATAATTGGTCTTGATAACAATAGTTGTGCCATTTGCTAATTTATTTTTAAATATAATGGCAGTATTATCAAAGAAATTATGTTATGAATGTCAAACTTTTATTTTTTTTTTAATTTTTATTTATTTATGATAGTCACACAGAGAGAGAGAGAAGGGCAGAGACATAGGCAGAGGGAGAAGCAGGCTCCATACACCGGGAGCCTGACGTGGGATTCGATCCCGGGTCTCCAGGATCGCGCCCTGGGCCAAAGGCAGGCGCCAAACCGCTGCGCCACCCAGGGATCCCGAATGTCAAACTTTTAAAGCATATTTTATGTCAATTCCAATGACATAAAACTCTCAAAATTCCATTGTTTTGTTTTAGGTAGCAGTAAATATAGCAATGAAATGAGACACCTAGGGAATCTCAAGAGACCAGCAAAAGAATCTTAATTGCAGTTGTTACCCATCCATGTTCTAATGGGAAATTACTGCCTGCATGATGAAACCATCAATCACAAATTCAAAGACTATAACCTAGGTGTTAGAAATTTTGAAAACTTCCTCTATTTAGCTGTTAGGGAACAATGAAAAATTATGTGTTGTAAAGACATAAGCAATGAATTTGGAATAAGACCTAAGCTAAAACCAAGTTCAAGGCTGATTTTGAAAAAAGTCATTTAAACTCCATGTCAATTTCCTTTTTTTGAAAAGGAAGATGAAAAAAAAATAAAAAATAAAAAATAAAAAGGAAGATGAGTCAAACATATTCTGTCTTCTACAGAATTGTAAGGGTCAAATCAAAGAGTATGAAGTAAAATGTGTAAACTGTAAAATGTCCTACATTATAAGTTATTATTGTTACATAACATACCTGAACTCAATCTGTTTCTAGAATAATTTATTATAATTTATGAATATGAATAATTAATGTTTTCTATTAGCCAACGGACATCAATTGTTCTAGAATAGGTTAGTTCACAGAATTTTTTTACAGTGTGCTATCCAATAACTAGTTTACATATGAACATGTTTTTTTTAAATATACTGGCAAAACAACTACAATGATTATTTGTATAATCTTACAAAGGTTCATTGTGTAATCCTCATGCCACATTGGATACTTCAACCCTCTCATCTAATTTACCTGAGATTGGCAGGAGCATATCACCATTATTAGGTGAAATGGTAACTATAATTTATCATCTGATCCAAGATACTTCTGGGTTATCAATGATTGTTTTATCATTCTAGTATACTTGTATAATATCCCTATTCATATTATTTTTAAAAACTTAAATTCTTTTTAAAATAGTAATACTATGCATCCATATAGTGAAAGCAAATTTATAATAATTCTTCATATTTATTTTGATAACCAAAAAATATAAGCAAAATAATTATTCTTGGCACATAGTAATGCACTTGAAGCATTTTCTTAGCCATAGATGTCTTTAAAACTGTCGCAGTTATTTTTCTGAAAAATGCTTTTTTTAAAAAATGTGGTCTAATTATTATTATTGGTCTCTCTACATTTTATTAGTCTATTACATGGTCCAATTATTTCTTTATATAATTGGCAGCAATATTCTTCAAACTTTCATTTTATGGGTAATTGACTCTTCTCTGTAGATCTTGATATTTTAATCAATAAAATATTTTCTGTATAGAGATGTATAACAGGATAAGCTCCCTGGTAAATTCAAGGAAGATTCTACTAAGTAGAGGGTATCTCAAGTCTCATACTTTTCATGTTAAAATATGTAAATACCACAGCTTTAAAATTTTTATGGATCCTATATTTTTGTCTGCAAATACAGTCCCTTGTTTGACAAATATTTCATGAGTGTTATACACACACTCTCTGTCCATCTTTTACTACTTATTCAAATTGGACTCCAGGTTTGCATATTTTCAGAAACAATACTATGAAGGGATATTTTCCTCACATGTGGAATTTACCTGTAAATGAAATTTAGTTACTTTTGTGTTTTGTCAATTGAATGTGTGAAAAAAATAGAACCTTATTTTACAATATTTGTGTCCTTTTTTAAATTACCTGGTGAGGATCAAAATACATTACCTATTTGCATTCATATGATTTATACTATTATGAATGCCAATGATGGTAATAATATCAAGAATATATCATATATTTTTACTAATACTAATAATAGGTCATTTGAGGATTACATGCGACAATTCAGATTAAGTGATTAGAACAGCTTTTGATCCCTAGTAAGAACTCAATGCTTTAGCTGCAATTATTTCTCTAATGAATTTTCTGTTTGGTCCCTTTTTTTAATTTTTGATTAATGTTTTTTACTATTTTATTAATTACATATGTATGTTAATGTTCTTAGTCTTTTGTTACATATGTTGCATTTTTCCAGTTTATCATTTTAATTTTATACATTATGTTATTTGGATATTTAAAGGATCATAAGATTGAATGCACACTAGATTTAGCTACTGAGTAAATCTGTATGTTTTCAGCCATGATCTTGAATGGAGAATTTAGAGGTTGCAAGTTAAAGAAAGCTAAAATAAATTAAATCTTTAACTGAAAAATTTCATGATTAATTCTATGCTTTTAGGTAATAAACAATCAAACAAAGAAACATAGGTTTAAAAAAAGAAAAGAAAAGAATAAAAGCTCATTTTCAACTTTGGTCAAAGTAAAACCTTAGAAATTAAACATTGACTGCTCTAAGATTTGGCATGGTTTTAATAAGAGACCTGCCTTCTCAGCTCAGAATGACATGTGGAAAGGCAGGATTATTCACTGAAACTAATCTCATGTTTCTTTTATATAAAAGGCAAATCCAAAATCAATTCTGCTTTAACAAAATTGATTTGGGATCAGGACTACATATAAATGCTGAATCAACATTCAAGATAACAAACTATATTGGAGACATCCTTAATGCAGATTGACAGTCACTAGATGAATGTGACATGATTGATCCCAGTTCTTGTTCTAATAACCGTTCATTAATGTCCAAATCATTTCCAAAGAAAAAAACCTCTTCCCCTCCTTCTATTTTTAAATTATCTTCACTGTTCTAAAGTTCAAATTTCTAAAATTTCCAGTTTCAATATGTTTTTTTTTTTTTTTAATTTTATTTTTTTTTTTTTTATTTATGACAGTCACAGAGAGAGAGAGAGAGAGGCAGAGACACAGGCAGAGGGAGAAGCAGGCTCCATGCACCGGGAGCCCGACGTGGGATTCGATCCCGGGTCTCCAGGATCGCGCCCTGGGCCAAAGGCAGGCGCCAAACCGCTGCGCCACCCAGGGATCCCCAGTTTCAATATGTTAAGTGCAATTTCTAGAAACCTAAAAGTCCTGGGGAATTTGGTAATATAATGATCTGAATAACTCCCTGGAAAATAACCAAACTAAAAATAATTAATATTCAGGAAAGTTGATTTTAAAATATTTTATGAAGGATTTTGTAGATTATTATGAAAAAATTTTGTTTCAAATTTGAAAGATTAGTATAGTATTATATTTGTTTTAAAATTTCTTCTTTCTGTCTCTTAAAGTTACCTTTTCATTCCTGGCTTCACTGATACTACAACTTCCTAACTTCAAACATGTTTGAAACAAATATGTTGTTCTGTTTGCAAACAAGTATGTTGTTTTGTTTAAAAACAAATATGTTATTTTCAACATATCACTAAAGGTGCTGTGGAACCTTTACATCAAGGAGACAATAATATTTGACCTCGTTTATTAGAGTAAAAGAACATGCTGAACACCTTGACTGGCATCCTATTAGTTTACAAAGGAACTGTCATCCTGCCACAAACACTATTTAAGTTGAATAGTTACCTTCTACATAATTTCACATCCCAAGACTCACACAATTCTTGACAGTCAAGTTTATGGGACTTAGCCAGTCTAAATTTGGCTGTATCTAATCTTCTTTTCTTTTCTTTCTTTCTTTTTTAAGATTTTATTTATTCATTCATGAGAGACACAAAGAGAGAGGCAGAGTCATAGGCAGGGGGAGAAGCAGGCTCCTTGCAGAGAGCCCAACGTGGGACTTGATACCAAGACCCCATGACCATGACCTGAGCCAAAGGCAGACCCTCAACCACTGAGCCTTCCAGGCTTCCCTCATTGTATCTTCCTTGTTATAGTTTGATTAGTCTTCTGGCCTAACCCTTGTATTAGAAATCATGATTCTTTATATTGTCTTACTCACTCTGCTCCAAAGAATGGGTTGCCTGATTAAGATTTAGAAAATACCTCTCTTCTCTCCCCTCTTGCTGTTTTTCTGTTTAGTTCTCTGTGTTTCCGTCCATCTGAAAAACTGGTGGATCTGCGTCTTCTATAAGACTTGCATGCACATTCTGGTTCCTTCTAGAAGTAAATCTGAAGTCCATTTTCCTCTCTATTCTGAGTATTGGAAGGTAAGTATGCACAATAATAATGAGCACATCTTCTCTTTAGATGCAAAGTCTCTTTGGGTTAGATTGCCCAAGGTTCAATCATTTAATTATTTATGGAGATTATAAGAATATTTGACTATGATTTATATCTAACCCACAATTTCCAATCCAGTCTTTAATGGCATTAATGCCAATACTTTGATACCCTTCTCTTTGCCCCCAGTATTTGATTTCACAATTGACTCTGAACTTAAAGGAGACATAGAGGCATGGGAAATTATTACAGTAGATCCTAAAACAGGAAAATAACACCCAATCTAATAGGTTTGTAACTTTCAGCCATATTAACATATTTTCTTGACTCTAACCACAGTTGAATAACCAAATGTATAATCAGAGTTATATATTTTGACAAATAAGGGGATTTATCAAATTCTTTGTTTTCAGTATTTAAAAGTTATACTTAGATCTTCACTATCTCCATGTATCCTAGACACTATACTATAAAGAAACCAATTTTTGACCTTCTGTGTAGGAAGATTAGAAAAATATAAAATGTATGAAGAAGAACGAACATAATCGAATCAGAGCAGATCATACATTGATTCACTTTCTGTGGCTTGGCTTCAAGATTTAGTTTGAGGTGAATTTATAACTTTGGATTTCTTGCACCCATAGGATACCTAAGTTAGGTGTAGGTGTCTCAAAACAAATAATTTGTTATAGAAATAATTCCTGCCTGTAGCAGATACAAATCTAGTTAACACAAATTTCCATGTTCTTTCTTCCTTGTTTCTCTCTACTGTAGGAAGAATTAAACATTTCTCTCTCCAGTTCTCTTGGAGATTATGCATTACAGAAATCTAAAGTTACTTGGGACTTCTATGATAGTTTCATTTTTCTTATAAAAAATGACAGAGAAAACTGGTACCAAACATTCCCTACAACTGAGTTAATTGTTTCTTAGAATCTATCTTCCCAGGGTGTCTGGGTAGCTCAATCGGTGAAGTGTCTGACTTTGGATTTCAGATCAGGTCATGGTCTCAAGGTCCTGGAATCCAGCCTTGCACCTGGCTCCATGTCGATGGGAATGTACTTGGGATTCTCTCTCTCTCTTTCTTTCCTTCTGCCCCTCCTTCTGCTTGTGCTCTCTCTCTCGCTCTAGCTCTCTCTCTCGCTCTCTCGCGCTCTCTAAAATAAATAAACAAATCTTCAAAAGAAAGAACTTATCTTCCTGAGGGAAATTATTTATTAGTTATTAGCAACCCTAGGACAAAGGGAAGTATTGAGTCACATAATGTGGATCCTTATATGATATTCTGTACTTTCTCTAAACTTTGATTTCAAGGTCGTTTTTATAAGGTAGTTTTTTTCATACTGATCAATTATAATGATTCAAAAGATGAAATTGTAATTTGACACTACCATTATGAAAACTGTGGTTCTAAGGAATATAAAGGTTTCAGGAGTAGAGCTTAAATCACTGTCACTGGGACCAGTGTTTAATTAGTTTTAGATATCTTCTCTACTTAAGACTGATATATTAACTTGCTGAAGCTTTATTTTTCATTACCAAAGTCCCAGACTGATTAACTTGTTCTATGATCTGTGTAATCAATTGTTTATCATGAATTGAACCAACAGCTGCAGAACACAGTTGGAAATAACCCAGGAGCAAAGGAAGACATGATTTCAGGAAGAGAAAAACAAAATGTAAGGAATCAAGCCAACTAAAGTATAACTTATGCAAAGATGAGTTTAAAGGTGTCTCTTGTGTGCTACTTCTTATGTATTAACAAGAATTAGTCACAGCCCTCGGGTCCTAAAGCAAAAACACTGACACAGTGTAGGAAGTAAATTATCTGTGAACATAATTGAAAAGTTGGAGCTCCTATTTTTATACCAAAAAGTTTAATTATGTTACAGTGTTCTTCAGAGGTTTTTTTTTTTATTGTTGCTATTCTAATTATATATATATATCTATTGAACTCAATTCCACTTATTATTTTCATATATAAAGTAAAACTGTTTACTTTTTGATACGTGTATTAAAGGGCTTACTTAATACATGCCTACTTAAATAGATTTATAATTTATTAATCCTCTCAAATAAATTACGTGTTATTAATTATAATGACTAAAATTATGTTAGTAAATGGTTAGCATAAGCTATAAAGAGTGCATTTCTTTAGAATGAATATTAATTAATCTATATTAATTAATATTTAACACTAAGGTGAGTTAGGTTTTCACATAAACATTTTAATATTTAATTTCAAAACTATAAGCTTTCCAAAAGAACATAGCATGGAATTAATGAAATAAGTCGTTATTTTTTTTACTATAATACAATATTTTCTTCACTTTGGATGAGAATGTTTTTATTACTTGTTTATTTTTTCAGTAATTTTCCCTGCTTCCTTTCACAGGATTTGGATTCTGTAAAATATTTTTGCACATCATGTTCCACCTCAGCATCTGCTTCTGAGGAACCCAATTTGCGATAATATTCCATATGTAAATCAGATAAAATTCATTTTCTAGCACTTTCTTCTAAACAGTATTTGTTCTATTAATTTATCCCATTCCATTTTTCTTTCTTGATACAATTTTAATGACTTAGAGAAAGTATAAAGTTACTTTATATAAAATGATTGATCTTATTAGCTTTAGCAGCTTCATTTAAGAAAATTAATAATGTGTCTTCCTGAACAGCTCATTGACTGTCTCTACTATATCAATTCATTTTCTCGGTAAAAATGAAAGGATGAGATCAGAATGTGGATATGTTGTAATAGGTGGAGCTATGGAACAAAAGTTAGAAGCAATGTGCTTTCAAACATTCCCAAATTTGCTTTATTTTTTCTATCTATATATTATCTATCTATCATCTCTATTATTATTATTATTATTTATTATTAATCTATATCATCCATTGTCTATATCTCTTTCTGTTAGAAAGGGAGAAGGGAAGATAACATTAGAATTTCTTTAAAAGAAAAAGAAATTTTAATTTTCTTTTTATAATTTCATGTCAATTTAATTCAGGATTTTTTAATTGCCAAAGTGATTGTTCTTTTGATTATGTACAAATTCACTAAACTATTTAGAAGTGAATATTAATTACATATATGCCATCTTAAATATAATTTGAAACTTCAAAATATAATTCCGTTTCTGTTCTTAAAAAAATAATCTAGAGGCAAACCTAATCATAAAACATTAAGATATTCATTCATTTACACATTCTTTAGGTATTTATCCAGGACCATTGTATCAAAGGTAATCCTGCACACATGGAAGATACAAAGATAATTAACAATATGCCCTTTGGCAATTAAAAAAGTTTCCCATAGTAAGTTGTAGGCTTACAACTTACTATGGGAAGCAACTATAAAAATGTACCTATATTTTGGTGTAATAACTGCTGATAAAGAAACTATGATGAAGAAAATCGTGTGCTTGAAGAAACAGCTGAATCACATTTCTATGAGTTAAAACAGGAAAGGAAGCAACACACAAGTTCTTTCCAGTTACCAGTACCAAAATTTTCTAATCATATTCCAATTTTAGTTTAGTCAATATTGTGAGAAAAATGGACATTTTAATATTATGATTATGTATTAAAAAGCTAAATGTGAAGCTGAAACCACAAAAACCCTAGATGAGAGCACAGGCAGTAATTTCTTTAATATCAGCTGTAGGATATTTTTCTAGATTTTTCTCCTAAAGGAGGCAAAGGAGGCAAAAGAAAAGAAAAGAAAAAAAAAAACCTATTAGAACTATATCACTAAGTCAAAATAAAAATCTCCTACACAGCAAAGGAAATAATCAACAACAACAAAAAAAAGACAACCTACTGATTGGGAGGAGATATTTGCATATGATATATCTGATACAGAGTCAGTATCAAAAATATATAAAGAATCTATACAACTTAACACCAAAACCCCACAAACAATCCAGTTAAAAAATGCGCAGAAGACGTGAACAGACATTTCTCCAAAGAAGACATACAAATACCCAACAGACACATGAAATGATGCTCAATATCACTAATCATCAGAAAAACGCAAATCAAAACCACAATGAAATATCACTTCACACACATCAGAATGGCTAAAATTAAAAGCAACAAATGTTGGCAGAATGTGGAGAAAAAAGCATCTTGCGTTGTTGGGGGAAATGCAAACTGGTGCAGTCACTGTGGAAAACAGTATGGAGATTCTTCAAAAAATTAAAGATAGAATTACCATCTGATCCAGTTATTCCACTTCTAGATATTTATCCAAAAAATATGAAAACACTAATTTGGGGCACCTGGGTGGCTCAGTGGTTGAGCATCTGCCTTTGGCTCAGGTAGTGATCCCAGGATCCAGGGATTGAATCCCCGCAGGGAGCCTACATCTCCTTCTGCCTATGTCTCTGCCTCTCTCTCTGTGTCTATCATGAATAAATAAATAAATTCCTTTTTTAAACAAAAGGAAAACACTAATTTGAAGGGATACATGCACCCATAGGTTTATTGCAGCATTATTTACAATAGCCAAATTACTGAAGCAACCCAAGTGCTTACTGATAGACAGATGGATAAAGGAGAAGCGGTGCATACACACATACCTACACACAGGTAGAATGGAAGAGTACTCACACACAAAAAGGATGGAATCTTATCATTTGCAACAACATGGATGGATGTAGATAGTATAATCCTAAGTGAAATCAGCCAGTCCAAGAAAGACAAATACCATATAATTTCACTAGTATGTAGAATTTAAGAAACAATTCAACAAAGAAAAAGAAACCAAAGAAACCGACTCTTAATTATAGAGAACAAACTGGTGGTTGCCAGAGGGGAAGTAGGTGGGGAGATGGGAGAAATAGAAATAGAAAGAAATAGAAACAGAAATAATAGAAATAACAGAAGGGGATTACGAGTACGCCTATTATGATAAGCACTGAGAAATATATAGAATTGCTGAATACTATATTGTAAACCTTAAACAAATATAACACTATATGCTAATTATATTGAAATTGTGCTAATTAAGAACAAAAGTACAAAATAATTATGACTATGCAAATATTAATTCAAGCAGTAGTGACAGTCTACTGCATTTTCATTTCATCCTTTTACAGTGTTTTGTTTATTCTGAAGTGTTTTGCTGCTTTTCTCTTTGCTTTCTTAATTTCCTCCTACTTATTTCTTACCCAATTGCTTTTCATAGGGTCATTTCTTCAGATCCCCACAGAACCCTCACCCTGACTTTAAAATATTCCATCATCTTACTCTAGTCTATAGTGGAGTTTCTACTATCTATTTCTACTACTGTTTACTACTTATTTCCATCCTGGAAATTCCCTCATGATCATCCTTGAAATTCTTTCATCTCTGTCCTGATTGGACACAACATTTCTGAGTTCCATACACTTTTAAATTTTAGTTCATGTCTGCCTGCCTTCCTTCCTTCCTTCCTTCCTTCCTTTCTTCTTTCCTTCCTTCTTTTCCTTCTTTTCTTTTAGAGAACTTTAGATTTTTACATAAACATGATATTTAGCAGACAGATATGATGTTGCTTTATTATTTTTTTTTAAAGTAAGCTCTAGGTCCAATGTGGGTCTTGAATTCATGACCCAGAGATAAAGAACGACATTGCTCTACTGACTGAGTCAGTTATATGCCCAGTTAATGCCTTTTTAAATGTAGATTATATACTCTAGTTATGTAACTTCTTAATATAAGGTTGGTTTTTATGCATTAGTAACTGAAATGTTATTATTCTACCCAATGACTTATTAGTGCTCTAATAATGACACTGACCCTTTATATTTGTCCTATCTTTGTCTTCTGGAGAGTTTCTAAGATCTATTAATTAATTTTAATATTCTAAACATTTAACAAAATGTTTAAAAGATCCTATCTAAGGATTCTTTTTATTCATTTTCTTTGTTGTCTGGGAGGATTTATATTATTATCGGGGATAATTTTTTTGTACTATTTATTTATTTACCACCCTCCCTCCTTTTCTTGTGTTCTTAACTTCAGGGAGGCTTATTGAACTGAATCAGTAGATTTCATGTAATATTGACCAATAATTTTTTTGTTCTGCCTTTTGTACAAATTCCTATACCCTACCTTGTAATTTTTCTATAGATTCTTTTAGTTACAGTAATAACATTTTTACTTTTAATAGATATTTCTTATTTTTAGAATATTTCTTTTTTATTACATCCTAGCATTTGTTCTCACCTGAAACATCTCCATTTATCTCTGGATATTTTTCTAAGCCTTTTTTTCTTCATTCCCTTACTTGCATCTGTTTACATCAGGTTCAGTTTTTCTTTTTGATTGTTTTGGTGTTGATGTCTTATATGTTGTTATTGTTTTTGTCTTATATTAGAGATTTTTCTCAAATGTCCGATGATCTGGAAAACTCCATTTATATTTAAGATGAATCTATTTGAATCTGGTTAGAAGCTTATGGGCAGAGGTTAGGTTTGTAAACTGGTAGCTCCCCTAGGGAAGATGTGACTTCTTGCCACATTACTGAGAAAACCCTATAAAAGCAGCAGGCTTGCAATGTTTTGACATCCTTTTCTAAAGGGATGCCTCTGGAGGAAAGAAAAGAGGGCAAGTGACCTGGTCTATATCCTTGTCAATCTGAACTCTGAGTAAACAGGCTAACGATATTTGCTAGGAGTAAGAGACCTTAACTGTGAAGTGTCTTTAGTAGGATGTTGCTTTTTTTTTTTTCTTTTTTTGAAAGGTTCAAACACTTTAATATTTCCTCACATCCTTTTTTTTTTCTAAGATTTTATCTTTATTTATTCATGAGAAAGACACAGAGAGAGAGAGAGGCAGAGACACAGGCAGAGGGAGAAGCAGGCTCCATGCAGGGAGCCGGACGTGGGATTCGATCCCAGGTCCCCAGGATCACACCCTGGGCTGAAGGCGGTGCTAAACCACTGAGCCACCCCAGCTGCCATAGTAGGATGTTTCTAGCTAAATATTATTTAGAGTAAATGAGAACCGAGGGTCTATAATGCTTAGATTTCTAGAGGATGTCCCATGGATTATATATTTGCGGCAAAATGTGGAGATTTGTGATAATTTGAACATCCCCTCTGTGGGTGAGTCTGTGAATCTCATAGTGGTCACATTTATCTGCACCTGACTGTTGTGGACCAAATAGAGAAAGACTTTGACTGCTATTCTTAATATCCCAGACATCTCATTGCCTATTTTATTGTTGAGATTTTTTTTTAACTCTCTGAGCTCTTTTACTGCTTCTATCATTCAAATTATTTAGTGAATCTTGAAATTAGGTAAGATCTGTGATTTGCATGACTCTGATTTAAATATGATCCTGTTAGCTTACCTAATCTCTAGCATTCTCAGAGATAACAATGGTAAGAAAACTGGAATTCTTCCCTATTAGTCTGTAGGCTTTCGCTTAATTCAACTTTTACTTTTTTGTTACCACATTTTTTTCTTTACACACTTTGTGACTAAAATCCTGGCATTTGGAAAATCTTTGATAAGCTAGATGAGTAAGGCAGAGAATAGAGAATCACTACACTTAAATTCATAGACAGGTTTAAGTACATTGTAACAGGAAATTGTATTTGTGCATGACTATGTAATTTAATCATGTACTGCCACTTTAGTGGGGTTTTCAGTGGGATTGGGCATCAAATGCATATAAAAATCATTTAACTACCTTTGCTAAGAATAAGATTTTAAACTGGAATGGATCAAACCTCAGTAATACTTAATAAAAGAGGTAATACTTAATAAAAATTAACTAGAAATAAATGGATCCAAAAGGCAATGTCAGTTCCAAGACATCTACAGAAATTTTGCTAAACAAACATGGTCATTTAAACACATTATTCATCATCTATAGTCCTAAATTCCCAAAGACATATTTATTTCTGGTAATATCCAAGCTAGCTCCTCACTGAATGATCCACTATGGATGAAAATATAAACTCTGGACCAAATGTAAAAGTTAAAAAAAAAAAAAACAAAAAAAAAACAAAGATTCAGCTCAGATGTCCATTAACAGATTATAATAAAGAATATGTGGTATAATAGAAATGTGGTATATATAATATAAATATAGTATATAATAAAGAAGATCTGGTGTGTATATATAATTATATATATAAATATAGAATGGAATATTACTTGGCCGTCAAAAAAACAAGAAGTCTTACCATTTACATTAACATACATGGCACTGGAGGATATTATGCTGAGTAAAATAAATCAATAACAGAAAGACAATAATTATATGGTTTCACTCATATGTAGAATTTAAGAAAAAAACAGGATCATAAGAGAAGAGAGGGGAAAATAAAACAATGTAAAATCAGAGAGGGAGACAAACTGTAAGAGACTCTTAACCATAGGAAACAAACTGAACGTTGCTGGAGGAGGAGGGGGATGGTGTAACTGGGTGACAGGCAATAAGGAGGGCACGTGATGTAATGAGCACTGGATGTTGCTGATGAATGATGAATCACTGATGAATCACTGAACTCTACCTCTGAAACTAATGATACGTTATATGTTAACTAGTTGAATTAAATAAAATAAGTTTAAAAAGTAATTGATTTCAAGGCTTACTATAAAACTTCAGGAATCAAAATAGTGTGGTATTGGCATTAGGACTGACAAGTAGGAAAAAAAAAAGACTGACAAGTAGGGGCTTTGGGTGGATCAATCATTTTATATTTTACTATGATTTTGAAACTGAACTACTGATTTCAATAAAGTTTCATCCAATAAGGGTTTTTAAAAGTTTTATGTTTAAGTATCCCCTCTTGGTCTGTTAGTAATCTTTAAAAATATCCCGAAAAAAGTCAAGATATTGTTACATCATATGCAACAGTAAATAAACATCTTCTGCTGTCCCCATTACTTTGGTTTTAAAACCGCCCTTGCAAATTGCCAACTTGTTAAAATTTTCTGGTCTTAAAACAACATTCTATTTCTTATCTTGGGGTAGATTATAGTAGTATAAAATGCCAATAGATTCATTAGTTAATAAAAGAAAAAACTAGTTGCTCTATCATTGTGAACTCAATAAAGAAAAGGAACTAGAAAGAATGAAATAAAAAGTCCTATTAGGCTTATTATCATCTATAATGTTCTGACTGTTCAGAAATAGTCTACTGGAATCTGATTACATTTCATGATTATGCCCTTATATTGTCCCTATTCTTTCTGTTTAAATTTTTTACAACTCCTTCAAATATATTCGTTTTCATCACCTTTTAGTCTATCTCTATTTCATCCAAGCAATGAGATGAATGGCTGAATGAGATAGATTTGACAACATTTTAGGCTTATTCTCAGGTCCTTTCTTATAGATCATCCTAACACGCACACTGCATTTCACAGACATAAAGCACATGGTCCTTAATATGACATCTGAACTTAATAAGAAACGTATCAAAGCCAGAATAGAACAAAATACTTAATGCAAACATTTCAAATCTTTTCAGCATTTCTGCTACCTTTATAAACAGGCCTGGATTAAGCATGAAGATTTTTATTATTTTATTTTCACATATTATAATAATACAAGTTCAACAGTGGCCATTACTAAGTGTCTTCCTAGGTGCAGTTTCTTTCTTCTCTTCCATTTGATAAGATTAACCCTGCAGGTGACATCCTTCCTGTCATCTCAACATCTTTGTATGAAAAATGTATAGTTTTCAAAGACCAATTATTTGTACTCCTCTGTCTTTCCAAATTATGTTATACCAGCTCCTATGTTGTAACACGAGTGTGTACTTGGTGGTTGCACTCAGCATAACTCCAACCTGACACAAAATGTTATACTATTGTGTATCATGTAAAGAATCCCATTTTCATCTCGCAGGATGGATCCTGATTTCCATATCATCCAGAGCTATCTCAATATGCTGGCCACAATTATTGCTGTAATGAAGTCATCATTTTTCAGCTTAAGACTGCTTCAGTTCAAAGGATGAGAGAAGGAATCTTTCACATTCTCGCTTTGAATCATTTGGTGTGCAGATGGGAGGCTTTAAATGTCCCAGGAACTTTGCTACTGAAAAGGAAACTATCCTGAAGACTGATCTGAGACACAACAGAAGGTAAAGGTAAGTAAATTACAAGAAAAGGTTAGCCTGGGTGACTCAGTGGTATAGTGCCATCTTTTAAAATCTTTAAAAAAATTACAAGAAAAGGAAGCAGGTAAATGATTCAGCCGTTTGTTAAAATGAAGCAGTCTCAGGATGTTTTCAAAGAAATAAAGCAATAAATTTCTTTATGGTTCAAATTCATTTGAGTCGGGCTTTAAGTTTTTTAACTGAAATTGTTATTTAAAAAAAAAGATTTTATTTTTCCATTCATGAGAGACACACACAGAGAGAGGCAGAGACTCAAGCAGAGAGAGAAGCAGGCTCCATGCAGGGAGCCCCATGCGGGACTGGATCCCAGGACTCCAGAATCACACCCTGGGCCAAAGGCTGACGCCCCAATAGCTGAGCCACCCAGGCATCCCTAGTTTTCAAATATAAATATTTCATATATTTACACAAGATAGAGAGAGAGCCCAGAGGGAGACTGGGATCCCTGCTGAGAAGAAAGCCCAAGGTGGAGATCCATCCCAGGACCCCAAGATCATGACTTGAACCAAAGACAATCACTTAGTGGACTGAGCCACCCAGCTGCCCCTTAACTGAAATTATTCTAACTGAAGTGTGTACTCATAGCATTGTGTGATTACTCTTTTTATACCTTTCTCGCATATTAAATCATGAACAGCCAAAGATGAGAAGCCATAATGTCTTCATTTCTATTTCTCTAAAACCTAGCAGGCAGCCTGACTGATATAAAAATTTAGTGAATATTTTTTTAAATGAGTGTATCAGTGTGGTGTTATTAACTGAATAGATTTTTAAAAATTACTCTTTTGTTTTCAAATCAGATGCACATATCATTAAGTCTCATTATTCACAGATTTGTGAATTTGTCTACTCTCTAAAATGTATTTGTAGCCCTCGAATAAATGTTCCTGATACTTTTGTAATAATTCTCAGGAATCTTGAAAAGTTTTTAGTCAGATGCACAGCTGAGGTCAAATAGGTAAGCTGGCAGAGGGACCCACAGCACAGCCACAGCCAGAAGCCAGCTGAGAGAGGGCCTGCCTTCTTGTTTCCGCTGTTATAATGACATGACCAGGGGACGGAGATGGTAGGGGACAGATCAGTATAGTGCACAATGCTTCATCTCTACAGCCAGCTGGAACTCTGGCACCTGTTAGTGGGTGGCCTCAGGCAAATCACTTAACACTTTTGAATCTCATTTTATATTTTGTAAAACCAAAAAAAAAAAAAAAATAGAACCTAGGCATCCAAATTGGAAAGGAAGGAGTAAAATTTTATCTGTTTGAGGATGATGTGATTTTAGAAAACCTAAAGATTCCATTATTAAAACTAATAAATTCAGCAAAGTTGCAGGATGCAAATTCAACATATAAAAATCAGTTGCATTTCTCTACACTAACAAACATCCTGAAGAGGAAATTAAAGAAACAAACTTACAACAGCATCAAAAAATAAATATACAAGGACTTATGCACAGAAAACTACAAACCACTGCTGAAAGAAATGAAAAGCACAAATAAATGGAAAGACATTTAGTATTTACACATTGTAAAACTTAGTATCAATAAAATGTCATACTACACAGATTCAATGCAATTTTTTTATCAAAATACTAATATTTTTTTGCAGAAACAGAAATATCCATCCTAAAATTAATATGGAATCTCAAGAAATGCCCCCAAAGCCAAAATGATCTTTAAAAAAAGAACAAAGTTGTAGATCTCACATTTCTTGATTTCAAGCTTACTACTAAGCTACTATAATCAAAACAATGTGGTATTTGAATAAAAATACATATATAGACCAATGAAACAGAACTGTCTAAGTTATTTTCTTTTTTTACTTATGTCCAAGTTATTTTCTCTTTTTCTTAAGCTATTTTCAACATAGGCACCAAAACCATTTAATGGGGAAAGGACAGTTTTTTAAATAACAGATATTGGGAAAGCTGAATATTCACATGCAAAATAGTGAAGTTGATTGGATGTTTATCTTACACTATAAATAAAAATTAACTCAAAAAGGATAAAAGCCATAAACCCAAGTGTTAAAACTGTAAAATTATCAGAAGAAAACATAGGGGGGATCCTTATGACATCAGATTTGGCAATGATGTCTTGCCAATGACATTAAATGTACAGGCAGCAGGGATGCCTGGGTGGCTCAGCAGTTGAGTGCCTCCCTTTGGCTCAGAGTGTGATCCTGGGAGCCTGGGATCAAGTTCTGCATCGGGCTCCCCACATTGAGCTTGCTTCTGTCTCTGCCTGTTTCTCTGCCTCTCTGTGTGTGTGTCTCTCATGAATAAATAAAAATCTTTAAAATAAATAAATAAATAAATAAATAAATAAATAAATAAATAAATATACAGGCAGCAGAAGAAAAGATAAATAAATTCATTTCATCAACTAGGTGTTATATACAAATGACAAATTATTGAAAACTAATCTGAAATTGATGTACTACATGTTGGCTAATTGAATTCAAATTTAAAAAATGAAAAAAAATTGACTTCAAAAATTTTTTTTAAAGTTTTGTGCATCAAAGGATGCTACCAATGAAGGAAATAAAAAAGGCAACTTATCAAAAGGGAGAATTTATTTTCAAATCTTAGATATAAGAATAGATTAATGTCCAAAATATATAAAGAGGACTTATAAGCATGATTTAAAAATGGGTACAGGACCTAAACAGATATTTCTCCAAAGAAAACATACAAAGGACCAATAAGGACATGGAAGGATGTTCCTCCTGACTATCATTAGGGAAATGAGGGAAATACAAATCAAAACCACCATGGGATACACACCCATTAGGATAGAAAGAAAAAGAAAACCAGTGTTATAGACAACAGGAAAAATTAGAACCCTTTCCAATTTGGGAACGTAAAACTGTACAGCTGCTGGGAACATAAAATAGTACAACCACCATGGAGAACAGTATGGTGATTTCTCAAAAAAATAAAATAAAATTACCAGTTATTGCACTTATGGGTATATATTCAAAAGAATCAAAAGAAGGGACTTGAAAAGATATTTGCACCCCCATGTTCATAGCTGCATTATTCATGATAGCCAAAAGGTAGAAACAACCTAACTGTCCATCAGCAGATAATGGATAACCAAAATGTGGTATACATGCAATGCAATATTACTCAACCTTAAAGAGGAAGAAAATTCTGAAAAATGCCACAATATGGATGAAACTTGAAGATATTACACTAAGTGAAATAAAGTAGTCACAAAAGGACAAATACCGCATGATTCCATTTATATGAGTACTTAGAATCGTCAAATCCATAGGAAGCGAAAGAAGAATGGTGGTTGTCAGGGGCTAAAGGAAGAGGAGAATTGAGTCAGTGTTAAATTGGGAATTGAGAGTCAGTGCACATTCTGTAAGTATGGGCTGCACATAATGACTTCTTTCCAAAGAGTACAGTATGTACAGAGGGTAAAAGAATAACTTTGCAATCAAGAAAGCTAACAAACACTTCCTCAGCTAGGTGATCAAGGTCAGTATCAGCAGTAACAGATCATATTCATAGCATGTGCTCTGAATATGACGTAATGAGAATGGCACTTTTCCTCTGTGATCTTGCTTCTAAAAATCTATAACAAGGCAAATCGTGAAAAAATCATCATAACTGAGGTATGTTCTACAAACTTCCTGATGAGCACTCTCCTAAAAACTGTGAAAGTCATCAAAAACAAAAGTCTGAGGTACCGTAGCAGTTAAGAGAAGTCTTATCTTTGAAACCTGGCAACTAAATGTAATGTGGTATTTTCAATGGGATTCCCCACAGAGAAAAAAGATACGAGGTAAAAACTAAGGAAATCTGAATATAGTATAGATTTTAGTTAGTCATAATGCATCAATATCGGTTCATTAACTGCAACAAATATATATGTCTCTCTCAAATAAAGAAACAAATCTTTAAAAGAAATCTAAAAAAAAAAATAAAAAAATAAAAAATAAAAATAAAAAATAAAATAAAAGAAATCTAAAACTGTCCTAAGAGGGGCGGCCAGGGTGGCTTGGCAGTTTAGTGCCGCCTTCAACCCAGGGTATAATTCTGGGGTCCCGAGATCGAGTCCCACGTCAGGCTCCCTGCATGGAGCCTGCTTCTCTCTCTGCCTCCTGCTCTCTCTCGCTCTGTGTCTCTCATGAATAAATAAATAAAAATCTTTATAAATAAATAAATAAACTGTCCTCAGATTTTAAAAAATATATTTTAAAAAGGCAGTGAGAAAATGAGTAGACATAACACAAACTATGAAAAAAATAATTATAAACTATTTAATAAAATACTTTTATTTAGCATATATAAAGTTCTTATAATTTGACCATATATTTTTTTTAATTTAAATGGTGGAAAGTTATTTTCTTAAGTTATTTAAGTTCAGGGCACTGTTTCAATTGTTTTGTTTTGTTTCTGAATGAATGTTTTGGTGGGGCAATCAAAGAAAATAGCGATTCTCTGTCTTCTCATGAACATGCTAACTAATATATTAAGAGAAATTCACGTTTAACCAGAGATACTAAGAGTAGTATCATCTTGGGATACATAGTGAATACTTTCTTGATGAAATGATATAGTTTTGCTTTATGGATTACATTTAATGAAATAGAGGGAGGAATAAAGGGTGAAGTTATAAGTCATGAGGCGCATCTAAAATTTTAAATTTCATAGTCTGCCTGAACTGAGAAAATAAATTGCATAATCTCTAAATAGCCAGAATTAAGGCATCTGTCAGTATTTTTTACTGATTAAATGGTTTCTTAAATCAGAAAAAAAAAAGTGTATTTCTTAACCACTCAACTCCAGAGACAATATTATTTATACAAATTTATTTTATTTTCTTACTCCACTTTGAGAAAACATTTGCATGTTTCACTAATAAGCATTCTCTTTTGTTCTCTTTATGGTTCTGCAATGGGTGGGAATAGGTAGTGAAGCTCTGTGTTGGGATGGGATATAAATATGGTCTAGATTTCCCTTAAATGAATATACAGAGATTTTTTTTAAAGGGTAGATCTGAAGGTTGTGGACATGCTTTGTTTTAGGTAATAAATTGTCATAGTTTAAGTTCTCAGTAGGAGCCTCTTCATTTAAAAGTTAAATTGAATGAACCAGATACTGTATTTGTTACTTACTTCAAAATTAGCCATTCAATTAATGAGAGATGTTGGCAAGGGTTAAGGATCAAGGACTCTGCATTATTCATTTATGTATTTATTATGTATTTCCTGCCACACTACATTACCCTGAATCTATGTCTTATAAATAAGAATTGGGAACCCTGTAACACACTGAATACCAATGTATCTCAGCTGTGGGGAAATGTATTACATGCACATGCATTAAAATCATAGCACATTAGACTTGGAACCTTATAGGTCATTTAGTCCAATTTTTTCATTTTTCAAATGGTTTGGAGTGAGAATGGGAGTTGTTTTGTAGAAGTGAGAGAAAGACTAGGTTAAAATAGCTTCTCAAAATTCACATGCATACTTAGTTTTAAAACTAGAGTTAAATTCAAGCATCTTTATTTTCAACGTAACACACTCTCTACTTCATTAGGCTCATAATTTGAAAAATGTCACCTTTAAGTGAAAACATATAATCTTTGGTAAAAAATAAATAAAATGTAAATAATCTGCACCTATATTTTAAAAATATATTATTTTCAAATGCTACAATAGACTTTGTATATTATATTTTAGTGCAAATGAAAAGAGTCCATAGTATAAAGTAATCAGGGATCAAACACTTAACATTCTCCATTTCATTCAGATTTGGATATCTGATCCCATTTTGTATATTGGATGTTTATAATCTTACTATTGCTAAAGGTGAATAAATTCTGAGACTTTCCTCTTTAAAAATAATCTTACAAAATGTAAATATTTGGCAAAATCAAAAAGAATAGAACATGGTCAGGACAATAAGTCACTGTGGCCTCGGTAGGATATCATCCACAATGCTTCTGCCTCTATACTTCTAAATCTTCTGTTTCTTTAATCAATAGGCATAAATAATCAAAAAGCTATCTTTAAATAAAATAAGTAGAAGCCAACTTTAAATATAGCTGAAGATTAGAATTAAATTGGTACGGTAGAAAGAAAAATGAATCGGAGTTAGAGGACCATACACGATATCTAGCATGGTCACTGACCCGTGTAACTGAACAATTCATTGGTCCTCATATTCTTTAATCTTATAAAATAACAGCGACAAGAAACATAGATTTCCTACTGTTGTATCTGCTTCATACATTCCATGTGGATGACTATTTTCACTGAAAAAATATCTCAGGTCTTATTGTTTACTTGATTCATCCTACATTATATAAACTGAAATTCAGGAATAACAACAATTATAATTAGACGGCCTGTTCATTGAAAAGATGGTATAAAATAACTTTAAAAACCTCCTATTACTTAAATGAATAGATTACAAATAAAAACACTTTAGATCACTACAATTAAAGTCTATTGAATGTACCATTCTCTAATTTTTCTTTAATTCTTCAAGATAAAAACAGCTCTTCCTTGTTTATGTTTAGAATCAGTCCTTCAAAATTCTAGTATAAACATTAAGGGTACAAACTTACAACTAACAGACACATAAGTCCTGGAGTTCTAATACTCATGAAATGAATATAGATGATAATATTGTATTATAATCATCAAACTTGCTAAAAGATTCAATTGTCCCCATCACAAAAAAGAAATGAAACTTACATGACATGATAGAGGTACTATTCCTACAATGGCAATCACATTAAATATATAAGTGCATCAAATTAACATGCTGTACACCTTAAATTTATAGTTATATCTCAAATATATCTCAAAATAAAAACTCATAAAATAAAATAAAATTCATGTATTAATGGTAGATAAAAACCTCTAGCTAAGATTTGGGAAATAAAATTTAATTTTTAAAAATAAGTAAATAAGTTCTTATCAGATGTCCTATATTACAGGTCAAATCATGAATATGTGAGCAAAGGTTAAAGGAGTGTGGTTAAATAGTAATTATTGGTTAGGGAATTAACTGAGTTTGAAGATTTTTAAAATTATAATCCATGTATTTGTTTTTGTACACCACTTAATAAATGTAGAGGATCAATATAGAAGCTTCTAATTCTGGCAAAGTGGCAAGTCAGATTCAATGACCTGAAACATTTTTGAAACATACGGTGATCTCATTAAAAAATATATATGTATAAGTAAAATTCCTTTTGGCCAAAGAAGAGAGACTTGAGAATCAGGGCAATGAGAACATTACCTGACATTGTAGTAGTTCTGGGTGGTTCTGGTGACTTCCAGTCTCAGTAACCACAATCTGTAGTTTTAATGCCCAGACGGGGCAATAAATGAGACTTAGAACTACATCGCTCACATTATTCCAGGGACTATGTCAGACTATGCTCTCAGTGAAAAGGTAGCATCCACACAAAAATAAATCCTATAGACAGAACCTTACGTCTATTTGTTTCTTTTTTTAATTTCAAAATGCTATAATTTACAGTTTTACTTCAAGTTACGTTATATTGTCATTCCTATTGAAAGCACTTACTCATAATTTATTCACTTATTTGCAGATTTCTGCCAAAACACACTGGATCACTCAGTTCAAATATTCTTTGATGAGAGAGAATTACAACACTGTACACAAAGCAAAGTTTGAGAAAGTCGAGACTAAATATAAGATTATAAACCATTTTTGTATATTGATGCCATTTTTCATATAATAATTACACATGGAGAATAGCAATTCAAAATGTTTTTATAGTCAATGATGGGAGGGATCCCTCTTTACATCTGATGAGAATAAACCATACTTTTGATTGAAAGAATGGCTATTGTACATAATGCATCTGGAGCTTTTCACTTAGAAGTCAGATGTTTCATTCATGAATATCTCAGTCAGTGAGTGTTAAAAAAAGGCAATGATTCTAGATTGGTAAGGCTGCACTCGCATCCTATTTTGTAGGGCATCTGTAATAGCTCTCTAATTACAAGGGAATTACATGTTCCTAAAATTACTTGATAATTATACTTGATATTACCAAGTAATTCAAAGATTAGTTACTATATAACTTACAATTTTGAGATCTCATTGCTATATTGCTTTCCTTATTTTAAGGGTTTGCTGCTACCCTAAATAGTGGACACTACGAGCATATTCTAAGTATATTTAGGTTAGTTTGCAACACATATTTGTTATAAAAAGCAAACATTTGTCAGAAAGAGCAAGTAAATATGAAGTAATATACAGTCATTTATCTTCATGCTTAATTTGCATTTAAAATATATTTCAGTATTATATTTCCTTTAATGTAGATGATTTTGTGGTTTCTGATAAAGGGTACTTTTAAACCAAAGTGATAAATTAGATAAATTAATCTGTAGTAAATTGCTATAATCAAAATATTATATTGCACTCAAATACTCATGACTATATGCAGATTGATAGTTAGCAAACCTTAAAGACCAAATGATAGGTCAATTCAGTTATTCTAGAGACTCAGCAACACTTATATAACATTAGTTGACGTAGGGAAAATAAAAGATTTTAGAAACGATTTAATCTGAGTGTGTCTATAGAGCACTGAAGTATGTGTTTGGATATTTGTGAGTTTTAATAAAAGTCGAGGAAATAAGGGATTAAATAATGTTTGTTTGATATTCTATGCCAGTTAATTGCCAATTAATGTTTTATATTGGGATTATGAGACGCATTGATGTTTGCTTGGAAGAAGACACCCAATGAGAAGGAGTGGGTGCTGGCATGACACTCGCCTTCATAACTGGAACAAGAGAAATTCAACCAGATACACATAGCTTTAGTTCAAATTGAGATGTTAAGCCCCTCAAATGAAAATATGAGGCCTCTTATTCAAAATTAGGAATTTTAAGACAGCGACTGTCGGACGTTAAATCAAGCAGATTTTTCTGGGGCTAACTTGCCTACTCATGTAGTTGACCCTGGTGCCAGGGTCCAAATATTTGCTTTTGTGGCCAGCATTGGCCAAGACACAATAAAAGGAATTTCAGAATGGATGATTCTTAGAAATCTAAGCTAGCAACTTGAAATTAAGAAATATTTTATAACCTCTAGAATAAAGAAGTCATAAAATTGAAATGATCAACTACTATGTAGAAAGCTCTAAAATGATTTCACCCCCAAATTCTTGGGACACTTCTAAGTTTCACTCAGGAAAAACTTGAACATTTACACTTTTATTATTATTATTATTATTATTATTATTATTATTATTATTATTATTTTACACTTTATTATTAAAAAGGAAGGGATGCCTGGGTGGCTCAGTGGTTGAGAGTCTGCCCTCAGCTCAGGGTGTGATCTCAGAATCTGAGATCAAGTCCCACATCAGGCTCCCTGCATGGAGCCTGCTTCTCCCTCTGCCTGTGTCTCTGCCTCTCTCTGTGTCTCTCATGAATAAATAAATAAATCTTTAAAAAAAAAAAAACAGAAGAAAGGAAAAAGAAAAATAAAAACCCTGAAAATAAATGATGTAGATATTAATCTCAAGAAATCAAAAACTACACTATACACCAAAATAATATGATCTATTATAGTTGAACTAAATAAGAACTATTTTAACTAATGAAACATTACAAGAATCAGTAAGTACTGATTTTTATAGAATCAAGCTAAAAAAAAAAGGGAATGAAATCAGGAAATTTAGGGACTTTGCATTAATTCTAACTTAATAGATAGTAATTCCGAGGGAAAAAAATGACATTAAAAAAGTATTATATATATAATGTTATACTTTCAGATGTCTTCAAATCCCATCACAAAAACAATGGAAAGAGAAGAGGAAGTTCAGAGGTTTGGAAGGATAAAGTTTGAAATAATTAGTTGTGATATCTAGAAGAAATTAATGTCATGAAATTGCTAGGATAGGATAAAATGTTTCATGAATTAATGGGTACACATAGTTTCAGAAGCTCAGGGAAAGGTGGAAATCTGTAGTTGCTCATGAATTCTTAGAGGTTAATGTGTTAACAGAGGAAACTCTCAAGTTATGGCCAAGCCAATCTTCTATCTCATCTAGTGCTTTGATATAGAATAGGCTCAACTGTAAAAAGCATCTTGATTTGAATAAAGGACGAAAAGTCACATTTACAAATAATAATAATGTAAGCTATCCTCAAATAGAATAAGAATATTTATGTGGAAACCGATATACTGTTTTCAAATGTTCATGGTCTAAATATATTCCTCTTGTGTTTATTTTTATTTTATTTTACCCTCACCTATAAGCCATGTTTTGGAAAAGACTTTGGAGAAGAAAATTAAAATTGCTTCTGGAAGTAATAGAAAGCATTTACAAGTTAGTACTAGCCAGAGGCTGGAGAGTCTGTAGCTAAAATTAAATTACTGGTTAGGGATCTTAAGGCAAATAGCAATTTTTCGACAACAACAAAAAATATATACTTAGGTTTTTTTGCTACAGGCTGTGTGCGCCTGAAGTCGGCCTGCAAATGTAAGCAGAAGATGAAGCGGTGTCTCAGTTACCTACTCCTACAATTTTAAAAATTGTACCAGATCTCAAATATTTGGTATTTGTTCTAGATTGGAAGGTGGGAAAGGCCCAAGAGCAGCAAGAGTACTGTTAATGGAAACTTAAAAGACAATGAGGAAATCACTGAATACTGAGGAAAAGTGACAGGATATTTGACAACCATGTTGCCTATGTAAGGTGGGAAATTTGAAAATAGAGCAATGAGCCTGTGGAAATGGCTATGAAGATTAACAGGCAGCAGGTAAAAGGTGCCAAATGTCTCTTTTAATTGTGTATTATAGAATTTGGGAGGACAGAAATGTATCAAAGAGAATTATCTAGTTTCAAGGAAAATTCGAGGGAAATATTTTTACCTAAGGACTTGCTTGGTTGAAATGTAAAACTGTTTCTCCTTTCAACTTCTCTAGCTGGCCAAATAGTCTCAAAGTAAGAAATTACTGCAGTAATATTGTCATTTAAAACTATATAAATCAATGAGCTATATTTTAAACTTAACCCATTCCATTGTACAACTTGTTACATAAACATATAGTGTGCCAAATAAGAATCATTGTCAAAATCCAAAAACATTATTCAAATGAGATGTCAGGTCAGCACGTTATAACGTGGTGGTCCTTTTAAGGGAAAATACATTAAAAATTTTATTTCTTATCCTGAAAACAATATCGCTTTATGATTATAAGTACTATTCAATCATTTTAACCTTCATTTTTGCAATAAAAAGATCAGAGTTTTAGGGAATTGGTGTTCATTCTGAAACTAAATTCTCTTACAGTAAGTTTTTATGAAACTTTATAGGGAGAATAAAGTTGTTACGATAAATTTTCCTGCATTTAGAAGCTAAAAGAATGTGCCTATTTTGAAACTGCAAATTGCTATATGTTCACTAATAACACCTATGATGATTTGCAAAGACTTCCAGCCTTATGTTAAGCATCTTTGTACAAAAGTCTAGTCTTTGAATAGTTTCACCTGTTTCTCCTCTGTGCTTATGTAAAATTATTGAAATACTTTCTAAAACATTAAAAATTGCTTCATAGACATTCAGCTACTGTCAAGGGGAGGGAATATATATAGCCAGGGACCATCATCTAACATCTTTCTAAAGACTTGTCAAACTGTACGTAACAGAGAGATCATTTCTGCATTATAGGCATGAAAATGGTTGTAATTAAGTTCTCAAGCCCAACTGCATGGTGAGAGGGATAATTATAAAAGAATTCAAACCAATCTCAGCCTTAATTATTCTGCACAGGGATGGGGTGGGGGGATTTCCAATAGCCTCCTGTTGTGCTATTGGAACCAAAGCAAGCTTGATTAGTACAGATTATGTCAGGTTCTTCTTCACCCAAACAGTTATATTTACTCTCAAAGTAAAATGCAAGGACTAACCTTTCCAACTTTGAGAACTATTTCAGAGAATTTAGGTTAAGAGGAGGATAGGTTACAGATGAGGTTGAGGTCATACACCTGGGAGAAGATTCTCTAAGACAAGGATTCAAATCTGATTTGACAACAATGGCAACAAATTAAAACGTGTCGCTGTTTTTGACAGGTTTGGTACTAAAAGGCCCCTTTTATTTGATTTGTGCCATTATAGTCTTCAATGGGAAGAGAAGGGAAGCACTGCAATTTCTGTTAAGAGAGAAACTATAGAAGAGCTATTATTGTTGTTATTGTCATTAACCTGAGTATCAGTGTATTTCTGTTCTTTATGATTTTAATTTATGTATTTTTCAAAATTAGTAAAAGCATATTTTCTTCCTTTTTATATCAAAAGAGAGGATAGAATACCACTGTTATTGTACTGAGGTGCACACATAATTATAATAAGGGATGAGGAATACAATATGAAGTGCTAGGTATTGGAGAGTGAGCTAATAAAGGACTAAGTAATCTTACATGAGGACTTCTAGTGAAACATCCAGTTCTTAGGGACATGGCTTATATGCCCTTTGTAAATATTTTTCTTTGTTTATGTACTATGTCATCTATAAAGGACTTCAATATTTACAATAAAACACACACCTAAATCCATTAAAACTAGGGTTAAAAATTTACCATGTGGACAAAACCTCTGAGATTATATTTATAGACTAGCTAAACATATTTACTATAAACAAATCTCTGAGCTTCCTGAAAGTCTGGGAAAATATAAAATAAGTGACATAATCCTCACTGACTAATATCAGATGCAAAATACTTGTGATACATAATTCTGAGAAGAAATTGTTATATGAGGTATTAAATAACCCAGCCTAGTACCAGCCTTTTTTTTACAGAGTAAAGAGCATAAAAATTAATTATTTTATTTAAACATTGTTCCATATGTAATGAAATATATATGAGCACCTACTGTTTTATAGGCTAATATATAGCTTTAATATATTTTATTTATATCTATTTCATATCTGCATTTTTTTTAGTTTTCAATTATATTTTCTTATTTTTGATTCATTTGCTGTTTATTATTTTAGTACTGATAATGTATACATTGAAAGTAAACTGTACGATAGTCTGAAAATATTCTGAGGAAAGTGAGAGAATCAATTATCTAATAATTGTATAGATATATGAAATATGTGGAACATTTAAATGACAATGCTTGATTAATTCAAATTAAGCCAGCATGACTTATTTTTCAAGTCTATACTTACAAAAGGGTGGTGTCTATAACTAGTAAAAATAATGAGATTAGTTGTTTGCAGTTATTATAAGAGCTGCTAAATAAGTTTTCTTTGTTACCTTTTCTCATTCTTGAATTTTTTGCTTCTTACTTCAATGGGTACTCCAAAATTATTTTACTCCTGCATGTCTTAACAAACAGTTATAGAAAATAAACCTTAAGAGCAGAATTTCTAGTATTAACCCAGAAAATACTAATGGAAGCAAGTGATCATTTCTTTGTAACCAATATCTCATAGTGACCTATAAAGACAATGACAAGTATTTTGGCCAAAAGCAAATACAGGAACTCCAACTTGTCTAGATACGAGATAAAAGAAAAAGGGAAATGTATGTTTCAAATACGATTTCAGTAGGAAAAGAAAAATCCAATACTTTCGTTTTACCTCAAAATTCCTACAAATTATCAACTAGTAGTGATTTACCCTTCTAAATCCACACACTGCAATCATAGCATAGGCACTTCTTCGGAATCTCTAAGTAGCTTGGATGCTGAGGAACAGAAGTATTACCAGTATTATAGACACACTCACTTAAAGAATCCTAGAGTTATAAGTCAGCTCACAAATATTTCATTCAAACTACCTCCCATTTTGTAAAGATTCCTTCTGTGGACCCTGCCAAATTGAATGCTCCCAAAAAAGAAGTAGCTGTACTTTTTTAGGGAAATGCAAAATTCTTCAAATTAGCAAATCAAAATAATACTTTGTAAATTAAACTGTTGTTCTTAAATCCTACAAAGCATCAGTTAATTGACAAAATTGAAGAGCATATTGGGAGTGTGGGACTATGTATGTGTTATCGTACGTGTGTGTATGTGTGGTTGGGTGTGTTTTGTTAATATTGATACATTTAAATGGCAAGGCCCACCTAAAGTCTATCTTTTGATAGAATCACCTGTGTATTTTCACTTAGTAAGATTAAGTTTTGCTTCACAGTCAAAATTCAATCAAATGGCATACATATATCCTGATTTGGTTTAGATTGTTTTCTGGAAATGTAAATTATTCCAGCTGGTTATTAAATTAATCTTCCAGGTAAAGGGTGCTATTTTCTATTGTGCTAGACATTGTTCTCTTTGCTCTCAGATCCACTTCTGTTTCTTCTCCCCTAGAGGAGCCTTCCTTAGGGTTCACTACTGCAAACTAGGTTTTCCCATACTCCTGGTTAATGAAGCAAAATTCTGCTAGGAATTCTGCTAGGCTCTGGCAAGGGATTGAAGTACACAGGTTTGGTGGAGAAAGCAGATCCGATCTGCCTCTTCCTTTCTCTGCATTAGTGACATCTTGAGAAATGGCTATGTCTCACCCCCAGTCCCAACTACCCACTACAAATTCCCTATGCTTCTGCTGAGTGGCCCCAGATCCTGGGCTCAAGTAGCTTTGTCTCCTCCTTTTGTCATCCAGCAGCAGATGGTTGCTGCTTCCTGTGTTTGTAAGATCTGGATTGCCTCAAGGCCACTTCTAGCATTTCAGGGCCTACTTATACTTAAATACCTTTCTTACTTGCCCTTCATTGAATTATTTCATGTATTTATGGTTTCTTTGCTTGACACTGACTTATGCCACAACCATTCTCTGATATGGACAAGTTAAATGACAATCTAGAGAAACAAATGCATTACATTAATATTATTTACTCCAACAAGTTATGGAAAACAAATAAAAAGGGATTAGTGATGTAATAAAAATCTGACTATAATGTCTCTAGGAATTACTTCTGGGTTACTGTTCCAGAACAGAAAGACCTGAGCTGATAAAGCTACAGTTTTCTGCAATGATTAGGAGAAGGTTGAATAAAATACAGTAAAGTTTAGTGACTTATTTTTAAAATGTAAGCATATTTTATATTTTACATACAAATAGTAAAATCCAACCCAAATTATTATATTCAGTTCTAGAATTTCCTGGAATTCCTCAAAGAAAAATATCCCAAAATATCCATTTATTCACAATCATAAACTTATTTAAGTTACACAGGTAATATTATGTTGAATAAAGAAATAAATGTGACATTCCTTCAGCTTTTTCTACCATTGACACAGAATGTTTAGTCCTTTCTGATACAGAAGTGTTCTATAGAACATTTTTCATTATTATTAAGTACAACTTCCTGCAAATAGCAGGTTTTGACATTTTGATTTTATGGGATGTCTCTATTAAATAGTGATTTTTAAAAAATGAAGCAAATAACATTTCTTTTAAAGGCATTTTATCATTTACTCCATTTTCTCTTGCAGTATTATTATTATTACTATTATTTTGTGTCAAGAGAAAGTGAGACAAATATTTTATTTTCCTATATTTTTTGTTGCCGAGAAATGGTTCATATTTAAAGTTTATTCTTTCACCTTGGACAATCTGACAAGGACAAATGGTTCATATATCAGGAAACACCCTGAACTGCGAAGTGAGGCTCTCACACTTTGTGTACACAGTGTCCTACAGAGGTGACTATAATGACTGTAATACATCATCTGGAAATGGGGCTGCAGAAATGGTGAATCCATGTCCCAGGAACAAAGTTTATTTATTTCTGCTGTTTTGATAGGAGCTGCTAGAAGCATTTTTCTAATGGTCCTAATGAGTCTCTGAAGACCTTGCTTCTTGTCTTATTTCTTACAGTACCAAAAAATAGAAGTTAGTATTTGTGCAGCAACAGAGTTAGATAAATAGCTTCAGGAGCATTCAACAGACCACATTTTTTTGTTTTATGTTGTTATTATTTTTTTTTCTCTCTGAATGGACTGCCAGAGAATTTAAGCTTATATTCTATGGTTATCCTTGATCTCCTCAAGAAACACCAACAGTTGATATAAAATAGATGTAACATATGCTAAAAGTGTGATTCTTATCCTTTGGATGTTAAAGGTACAGCACTTCCTAGCCATGTTCAAAAGCATTCAAATACACGTGAATCCTATCCTCTGATTATTTATTTAGTACATTCACTAACATGACCTCTGGATATCAAGTACACAAGCCGCTCCTTGAGAGAAGAGTTTTGTTCACTACATGAGTATTACCTTGACAATACTCGTGGCAATTTTATAACTTTGGAATAGTACAAAGCACTTTAGCTGTCCAGTTATTTTCAGAATTCTGCCTTTAGATGGAAATTATTCTTTATGATTTCTTGAAATTAGAAATGGAAGAGCCTAGGATTTAAATAAGATTGGAACAACACAGGCAGTAATTCTGAGAGGCGTTTAAGGCCGAGTTCTATCAACATGACAACCTGTTAGGTGACCAGGAATGTTAGACCAGTCATTTATCACCACAGATCTTACACTAGAACATTCCATCCCAGGAGGGATCAGAAAAAAATCTGTTTAAATCTTAAAACAAATATAAATTCCATTTGGAACAGAAAGACGATCTTAACAAAAGATTTTTGAGAGAGTAAATAACTAAAATGGTTATATATTTACATTGAATGACTATTCATATATACTATAGTGGCTAAATGATTTTCTCAAGCTGCTTGGCATTTTGTAATATGTCCTGTCTTATTTCTGAAAGGACATATCATTAGTCTTACTCCTTCCTTCCTCTGCCCCTTTACACATCAATTGTTGACTCTGGGGTAGACTTCTCCACCAAAATTTGGGCAGAGGCCAGTGGCCTGGCAGTGGAAGAATTCACCCAAGACAGAAAAAAGGAGATAGAATTTTATTGAATACACTTCAAGGGAGCAGCAGGCAGGTCAGCAAAGGAGCGACTGTGAGGAGACAGTGCGGAGCACGGGTGGGGGTGGGGTGGGGGTGGGGGGGCTCTACTTAAGAGGGAAGGCAAGGAGGTATAAGAACTAGTGAATTTTCCTTTTTGGGTACTTGTGTCCAGGTGGAAGTAACCCATTGGTCAGCTAGGACTTAAAGATGTTTTCAGGTGGGTCGTCTAGTCTGCTTTGATTCAGCCCAGGAGTCACTGTGGGCCCTTCTACCTCACTCAGGTTTCCAAAACTCAGGTTGGTTGCCTAAAAGTGGCCTCTACATTAACCTCTTCCTCTGCTTTTCCTGTTTCTACTAACAATCTTTTGTGTGATTCACTTTCTATCATAGGGAACATGGAAATTATTATCCACACTTAGCAGTGATACTGTAAAGACAATTTTTTTCAACTTCTGCTGAATTTCTCAATAAATCAAAGATAACATTTGAGTCCCTACCCAAACAACAACAACAACAATGGAGTTTACAAGGAGGAGTTCTTTTTCTTTAAAAGATTTTATTTATGTATTCATGAGAGACACAAAGAGAAAGGCAGAGACAAAGGCAGAGGGAGAATCAGGCTCCTCGGAAGCCCAATGTGGGACTCGATGCTGGACTCGATCCCAGGATCCCTGGATCAGGCCCTTAGCCAGAGGCAGATGCTCAACCACTGAGAGACCCAGGAGCCCCCAAGGGATAGTGTTTTTATTTCTCTCTCATATCAACAAAAGTGGGTGAGCCTTTTTTTTTAGCTTTTACCTATGTGAAATAAATTCATTCCTCTCTAAATATACACTACAGGTTTTAGTTTATGTCCTGATATAAGATTTTAGGGAGAGATATGAGATTATTTTCAAAATAACAAAAGCAAAAGCATAATTCTGTTGAAGCCAATCATGAAAAATCCAGACTTCCCCCACCAAAATTTGGAACTAGGAGTGAGTGTAGGAATTCTTAACTCTGTATGTAATAGCATATTTTAAAATTTATTTTAGCTGTCCAGTAAAAATGCTTTAATTGACTTTCACCCAAAGTTATTAAAATTTATGAAGATACGTAAGAAGCAAAGGACTCTCTGTTGAACAAGGAAACAGAGCAGATAGACATTAAACAAAAACTGCCTTATCTCTGAGTTAATTAAATGACTAGACCTAGTCTAAAAGAGTCAGAGTAGCACCTCACTGATTTTGAAAATAAAAAGATATAAGAAAAGTATTTATCTGCTAAAGATTTAGAAACTTAACTTAATTAACTCTTGAATTTTTCTTTTGCATGTAATTTGAGAATAGAAATTAAATGTAAATCTTTTAAAATTTCTTTAAAATTTCATCTATCATTTAAGTACATTAAAACTCTGTAAGCTGAATTCCTGTGAAAGGTCTGATTATCATAAATTGCTTCCATTGTTTCATTTTGTCCAGAGGGACCATTCATTTTACTTAACATGGGTAAGGAACTTACTCTCATGGATTATGTCATTTATATTATTCTAAACAAGTTCATGTTGCAAAAATAATGGTGATTATTATCCACACTGCCTATTATGATGTGAGTAGGATGTAACTAGCTCATAACTCTTTCATTCAAAACCAATGTCATATAAAATACACATACGAATAATTTGCTACAAGATTTTAAAATATGCTATTTTCTAAACCCCAGAAATCTATCAACTCTGGTAATAAATATGTGATTACTGAACAATGTTTTTCCTTTTATCGTATATCATTTGTGGTAATAATGCTTTCTTTTCATTTTCTATCATTTATAGGGACCAAATGTTTCCCCCTCTATCATAAATCTAAGTTATACAATACATCATTGACTACTTTATCACTTTATAATACAAAGTCAGGTATATTCCATTTAAATAACTATGAGAAATCAAATATTTATTTAAAAAGGTTCTAGTACATTTTAAATGAAAAAATACAAATAATAAGTTCATGTTTTGAGAACAAGTGAACATTGTAATGGAGGAGAAAAACTGAGTCCAAAACAGATTTCGTTGTCAAGATTTCAAGAAGTCATAATCTGAATAGAAGTGATACATTTAAAGGTCATGGAAAATATTTTGACAAAATTTTACTTTTAATATGCATTGAAAGCCGATCAATAGAATATACAAACATAATGCAAGTGGTCACTTTCCTGATGATTATTTTTTTGCCTTTCCTTGCTTCCTTTGGACAAGACTGATTTATGAAAGAATGAAAAGCTGCATTTTGCCTCACCACTAATCAAAAATGCAAATAACACCATCTTTGCAATCCCTTGTAGGATGGTAGCCAGGAAATTTGTTGTATTGAATGGAAAAGGTAAAGGAATTGTTTAGGGTGATCCAAGGGTGTATAACGAGGAGTAACGGCATGAAATGAAGTAAAAGGGAAATCTAGTCTGATCTTCAGATCGATGTCCTAAGTTTATTAGGCTACACAACTCTCTCCCAAGGGAAATGGTGAAAGCCCCATTATTTCAGTCACTTAAAATTAACTGGGCAGCATACTCTAGGATATAATGTAAAAAATAATCCTGTATTGTCAGAATTAGATGGAAGAGATGATCTAACAGGTCTTTTCCATCATTAATTTCCATGGTCTATGAACTAGTGATTGTGGCTGCAATTAGCAGTGTTTAAATGAAAGTGCAATTTCAATACCACAACTAGCTTCCCTGGAGCTAAAAAGCCTGGACCTAATTCAAAGTGAAAACAAGGGGAGGAGGACGGGAGCCAAACCAAACTACAATAAATATACTTAGAAGTGACAAAAGAAGGAAATTCTAATGTTAGTGCTGCTATAGATGGCTGTTTAGTCTTTTTCTTTTTCTTTGTCAAAGGAAACTTTGGTGGCAGTCCCAGTATTATTCTTTTTCACTCATGCATCATCTTGATTCATCGATTTATTTTCAGGATCGGGGATAATGAATGTTTGGAGACTGTAAGGCTTGGCTCTCTAGTTAGCCACTTGAAATTTGTCCATGTCTTTATTCTCTCCATTTGTATGTTATTTCATCAAGCAAGTTCTAAAAGATTCAAAATGCACAAGTGAATTTCCAGTGATGTCTGTGAAACTAAACTGTCCAGGGCAATGAAGGACAGATCTCTAACTAACCAGTCACCTTTAGTAGCTATCTATGTCAAATTGAAAAACAAAACAAAACAAAACAAAACAAAAAACAATCATTTAAGCTCTCTTCAGATATTTGTTAATTATTTATTGTTTTTTTATGGAAAAAATGGGAGACATGAAAAGAAGCAACTCTATAGCATTGACACTGGCTCTGAAAAATAACTTTCAAAATAAGAATGAGAGTAATATTTGATTCTCATACTTTCTAGAAGTAAATATTTCAGAAAGGTGAAATGAACATTGAGTTGCAAAGGAGCTTCCCAGGGAAAAGAGAACTATTTTCATATCAATAAATACAATCAGAGAGGTCTATCAGGTGTTTGCAGAGAAGCAGAAAAAGAATTTAGCTGATTTTACTTCTAGTAAAAAGGAAGAGAATGGCCATGCTTTTAAATAATTCTTCAAACAAAGTTGTCCTTCTGTGTTTGAACTCCACAGCCATTTTTAAGCCACGGTCTCTGCCTTCAAAAAGCACACAGTCTAATGGGCAGGAAGAGGCGAAACATGCACTGAATGTAGCACTGATTGCAATCAAATAATTTAATAAATGCCGCTGTGTGTGGCAGAAAGATGAATTTGTCTAACTGGTTCAAGGGCAGACCCGTGGTTTGCTAATCTGTGTGTGTGTGTGTGTGTGTGTGTGTGTGTGTGTGTACGTTGTGAGGAGATGAAAAAGTATTTCTGCAAGTTGGGGCAGAATGAATAGCTACATGGAAAAATGAAATATATTATGTCTTTGGGGAATGATAGTTGTAGTTTGCCAAAGGCAGAAGTTTAGGAAGGAATACTAAGAAAGAAGGTTCACAATAGAATAAGAATTCTGAATATTATGGACTCTATTCATTGGCAATAGAGAACCTTTAAAACATTTGGTGTTTTGTCTTTTCATCTGCATATTTGTTTAGATGAGGACTACTGTGGTCAGCAGGCATACTGCAAAGACTCCTGTGATGAATAGAATGGAAAGAAGGGGTTGCTGAAGCCACAGAGCTCAGCTAAAAGGCTCATGCGACGATGCTAACATCTTTCTTTTCCCAAAATTCTTTTGCACCTAATTTGGCCCCTCACACCCCCTCCCCCTGCCAAAAAAAAAAAAAAAAAAAAAACCTGGAAGGTATTGCCAGATCTTGAATTAGTATGAATCTTTCTTTTATAATTCAGAGGAGATCAAGTGTAATTAAACCAGAAGAGATAAAGGAAAGTTTATCCATGTCACTTTATGGCAAGACAAACAGCACGAGAACTTTGGCAGAATTCGTACAGACAACAGCAAGCTGAATCCTGAAAGGGTAGTAAATGAAAGTGGAAACCACCCTGTCATCTCACGTACTAAGTACAAAAATCGGCCTAAGGAATTTCAGCTGCTGCTGTGAACTGAGCAAGGCAGGAATGTTGTCTAGCGTTTTTGCTCCTCTAATACTAGGTTAGAAAGCTAAGAGGCAAAGCCTGGAAGACCACAGGGGGGCGCTTTCACCGAAAACAGCATCATTCATTATCAAAAAGGAGCCCCTCCAAAAAAAATACTTCTGAAGGAACAGCATTGTATTTTTGCTCTGATCACTTTTAGAAACTTCTTTTATCAGTCATGTTTTCTCCCATGGCAGGCACATAAGCGTAGCAACATGAACATTCACCTCACAGAGATCTTGTAGCTATGGGTACCTTTCATGGAACGCACCATTAATTTTTGAAACTACCTCTATCATTGAGTACTACCTACGTAGGTGTGAGCTGATTTTGTTGTGGTTTTCCTTTGTTTGGTCAGTTGGTTGGTTTGGTTTTAGCCAGTTACTCTAAACATTGAGGATTTATTTTAGACTTTTCAACCCATATTTATCACAAAATTTCCCAAAGCCTATTACTGCAGAATAAACATCCCTCTGGGGAAAGCTTAAACCTTATCATTAGAGATATTTTTACCCATCAGATGTTTCTATAGCAATTACTTCTGCAATTATTATTAGGTAATCTCCAGTGTTTTTAATGCCACAAATTGTTTACGTAGCCTCTCTCTGTATATCCAAAAGTGAATATACATGATCTTAAAAGCTTCTGTAGAGCCTACTGGCACCTCTGTCATTGTAGATGACCTTATATACCTTATATTTCCTTCTCTTTTTGGAAGCTGATGATCCGACGCCCTTTGACATCCAAGCTGAGATAACGCTGAAGACAAACTTTTTTGCCACAAGAAATGTCTGCAACGAATTGCTGCCAATAATAAAACCTCACGGCAGGGTGGTGAATCTCAGTAGTTTAGAGGGTTCAAAGGCTCTTGAAAATTGCAGCGCAGATCTACAGAAGAAGTTCCAATGCGAGACGCTCACAGAGGAGGACCTGGTGGACCTCATGAAGAAGTTTGTGGAGGATACAAGCAATGAAGTGCATGAGAGGGAAGGCTGGCCCAACTCCGCGTATGGGGTGTCTAAGCTGGGGGTCACGGTCTTATCAAGAATCCTGGCCTGGCGTCTGGATGAGAAGAGGAAAGTTGACAGGATTCTGCTGAATGCATGCTGCCCAGGGTGGGTGAAGACGGACATGGGTGGGCCTTACGGCCCCCGGACTGTGGAGGAGGGAGCCGAGACCCCTGTCTACTTGGCTCTCCTGCCTCCAGACGCTACTGAGCCTCATGGCCAGCTAGTCCATGACAAAGTCGTCCTAAACTGGTGAATGTCTGCTTTGGTGCTCAAAGCTTAATAAATATTTGTGGGCTGAAAAAAAAAAAAAAAATTTTTTTTTTTTCTGCCCCAAGGGCAGACAGGTTTATTGAAGCCACAGCCAGGTGATCAACGGTTAGACTTGGCCACACGTTCCAGCTCATCCTTCTTCTTGATAGCATAGGAATTGGAAGAGCCCTTGGCTGCATTGATGAGCTCATCTGCTAGGCACTCAGCAATAGTCTTGATGTTCCGGAAGGCGGCCTCACGGGCACCTGTGCACAGCAGCCAAATGGCCTGATTCACACGGCGTAGGGGGGACACATCGACAGCCTGACGCCTCACTGTTCCAGCTCGCCCAATGCGGGTTGAGTCCTCCCGGGGACCACTGTTAATAATGGCATTCACCAGGACCTGCAGGGGGTTCTCACCAGTGAGCAGATGGATGATCTCGAAGGCATGCTTGACAATGCGCACAGTCATGAGCTTCTTGCCATTGTTACGGCCATGCATCATCATTGAGTTGGTCAGGCGCTCCACAATGGGGCACTGTGCCTTACGGAAGCGCTTGGCTGCATAGCGGCCTGCACTGTGGGGCAGGTACTTGGCATACTTCTCCTTCACTGCAATGTAGTCCTGCAAAGAAATGTCATTGATCTGAACATCATCAGTGCTCCATTTCCCAAAGAGCTTGATGTCAGGGGTCTCCGCCACTGCTGGTGCAGCTGTCTCCCACTCGGTCATCCTGAAAACGCAGCCGGGCCGCCACAATCGAACCGCGTGCACCACGCGCCGCCGTGGCACAGAGAACGTAGAAGAGAACAAGCACAAGAACTCACAAATTTCTCAACATCCATATGTAAACTTCTCTTCACTTACATTCATTTTCTCTCCTTTGTTCCACTTCCATTAGAAAAGATGCTCTTCTATGTGCATGTGGAGGTGTTAAATATCACATGTACTGAGAGCTACAAATGAGAAGAAAGACGGGTGCCCTATAGGACAACACTTCCAAATCATGGGGCAAAGGTGGCATACTCTTTGTGTCTCACGTAATCATGTTCCCCTACCATCTGGCTCTTGACATGTGAAGTTTTTGACATGAGAGAGAACCTAATTTAGGACAAGATTGTGAAATATCACACTAGAGAAAGATATATATATATATATATATATATATATATATATATATATATATATCTGAAATGGACTTGTGGAGCTGGAAGAAATGCATCTTGGTCTTTCTACCTTACAACTCTATGCTATTTTAGAGGATAATAAAATCTCTAAAAGATGCAAATCATAGTAAACTTTGGAACCTGATTCCTAAAGGAGAATGCTGACATCAACTTTACTCTGCAAAATATGAATTGGGTTTTTTTTTTTTATCATTTTACGGATGAGGCAAGTGATCACGAGGTATTAAGAACGTATCTAAGCTCACAACCTTTTCTGTCTGAATTCTTGGAAAATTTCAGTAAACATTTTAAAAAATTCTCTCTTTTTTGGCAAGTATTTTGTGCTTGTTTTATGTTATATGACTTGCATATATTTTCTTTGTTTCCGTTAGCTAGGTATAATTATCCTGTTTTTGCAGATAAGAAAACTAAGGTTGAATCTGACAGGTCCCTGAAGCAAAGAGTGATCCAAGAAAGCCCATAGTAGATCCACCATTGCTGGCCTAGTCAATATTGCCAAAAATAAGAGCTGCAGGTGTGGCAGCAGATATTAGTCAAATCTCAATGATTGAGTAATGTGGAAGGAACCAGTTTTCATCCACCTTTGAGGTAGTTTCAGAAAACGACCTGGCACCACAGACACAGGTGAGGTGCTGAGGAAGTAGCAGTGCAGGGGCCTCCAATTCAGACATCTTCCAGGAGCATCTACTACAAAAAGAATAAAAACCAATAAATTAAGATAAACTCAAATGAAAGACATTGTGAAAGTTATTTTTGTGCAGAAGAGTTCCATAAAGATGATAAATTGGAAAACAACTTTGTGGTACAGGAGGTGGAGAAAGAATGGTGTTTAATGTTGTTGAAGGGGATTAGGTAAAGTAGCTACTGCTAATTGTGTTCCAGGGTCAAAGCAGGAAATACGAGACAGATCATAAACATGATCAGTTTTAACCGCCCCAAATTACCAATAGCATCACCAAAATAGTGAGCATGAGCAATAGCATGAGGAAAAGATGAATTCAAAGACGGTTCCTGGAAATCAACCGAATAATGCCATCCTCACTACAATGATGGTGATTGTCCCATTACCAGATATAAGGTCACTATGACCCTCAATTAGATACCCTAAACTTCCCCGGGGAGCAACGGAGAGTGCTGACAACTATAATTAAGGTGAAGAAGGCAGACCAGTGAGACAGAACTTGCACTAGGGTTGCCGAGAGCCCCTTTACCAACGACAACTTAAAGAGATCATCAATAAGGAAGATGAGGAAAACTGAGAAAATGAAACCTAGGGAAAAGTGTCACCTCAATCTGGGTACTGCCGCACCTTCAGTTACCCACCCAGACAGCCATAAAACTAAATTACAAGACAACAAAGAGAAGAAATGTAGTACATCAATCATCTGAAAAATTCCTAGCCCAGAAAACCCTAAACTTAGCCCAGAAAACCCTAAAGTCTTGCTGTTCAAAGTGTGATCCAGGAACAAGCATCATCAACATCTCCGAAGACCTTGTTAGAGATGCAGAACACTCAGGCCTCACCTCAGACCTACTAAATCAGAATCTGCATTTTAACAACATTCATTCCTAAATGATATGTGGAGATGTCAGGCTTAAGAAGCACTGCCTTAATTCACAGGAGGGTAAAGAGACATTAGCATCAGATTCACCAGATGAACAAAATACATCTGCTCAGAGGCTGTGCAACGGATTACTGATTAAATGCTGCCTTGGCAACTTCAACCTCATCCAGTTTTGCTATTCAACTAGAAGTAATTGACATGAAATCACAGCAATAAGATTTGAACTAAAGGAGGTAAAGAGCTCAGATGTTAGAAAATATTTAAAATGTATAAATTTTTGAAGGTTACTACCTTTGAAGCTTTTAGTTGGTTTGATAAATCCTAAAATAATTAATAAAAGAATAAATAACAATAAATATGCAAAAATAAGAACATTAAAATCACTTGTCACCAAAAAATAAAGTGAGTGCCAATAAACAATCCTTTTGTATTCTTGGGAACCACATTTTCCACATAAGAGACAGACTCTACAGATATAAAATTTAAGGTATTACATTTAAAAAATCCCTGAAATCCTAAATTTGAATTGGAAACATTGTTTTATACTCATGATGCACATCTTTAAAATGTAATATTTCTTAGATACAACCACCAAATGCAATGTGTGATTCTAGATTGGGTCTTAGATTGGGAAAAATAATTGCTATGCAGGACAAATTAGAATAATTGAGTTGACAAATGTCAAATATGGACCATGTTTTAGAGAATCATATTTTATCATTATTTTAAATTTGATATTTCTAGTGTGGTTATCTAAGATATCTGTTTTTTTTTTAAGATTTTCTTTTTATTTATTCATGGGAGACAGAGAAAGAGAGGCAGAGACACAGGCAGAGGGAGAAGCAGGCTCCCTGCAGGGACCCTGATGCGGGACTCGATCCCAAAACCCTAGGATCACCCCTGAGCCAAAGGCAGACGCACAACCACTGAGCCACCCAGGCATCCCAGTATCTTTGTTTTTAGGAGACCTGTTAACAATAGCTTTGTTCTTAAGAGATGTGTAGTGAGGTAGTCAGGTTATACAGGGTCATGATTTCTCCAATTTACTCTCGAATGTTTAGCAAAATAATATTAATAAGCATAATACTATATGGGAATATATATCCATATACATCAATCTAGATGAATCAATAGATAGGTAGATAAAACAACAATCACAACACGTTAACAACTGGTGAATCTAGGAAATGTAGAGAATGTGTTACCATATGTAAAAGCAAGGATACTACTATCAAAGACTACTGGAGATGTATCTTAAACTCCCTTGAAAGGCTCCCACAAGTCAAAGTTTTTCCCACAAATAGAAAGATTTGAGCATTAACAAGAATAACCATTTCAGGGACACCTGGGTGGCTCAGTGGTTGAGCATCTCCTTTGGCTCAGGGCATGATCCCAGGGTCCGGGATGGAGTCCCACATTAAGCTCCCTGTGAGGAGCCTACTTCTCTTTCTGCTGATGTCTCTGCCTCTCTCTCTCTCTGTGTCTCTCATTGATAAATAAATAAAATCTGGGATCCCTGGGTGGCGCAGCGGTTTAGTGCCTGCCTTTGGCCCAGGGCGCGATCCTGGAGACCCGGGATCGAATCCCACGTCGGGCTCCCGGTGCATGGAACCTGCTTCTCCCTCTGCCTGTGTCTCTGCCTCTCTCTCTCTCTCTGTGACTATATAAATAATTAAAAAAAATTTAAAAAATAAATAAATAAAATATTTTTTTAAAAAAGAATAACCATTGCAATCTATTAAAACATTACATGTCTAAGTCCATGAGTTTATCAAGATAGAAAAATACTTCTTTTAGTTCCCACTCATCAGTTTTGGAAGATATCCAGAACTAACCTGATGTTTAAAACTGTCAATGAAAGAAAATAATCAGACATTTATCTCAACAACTATATCACAGATAACCAAATAATTAATGAGCTATTTCTTTCTATGGCAATATTGCAGCTAAGAAGCAAAGAAAAAAATCATAGAAAAATACCATTTTTCAAACTCCTAATGAAATTCTTAATTTAGACAATGATAATCAACAGACAGTAGCATCATAAAAACAAAGATTACTAGCGAATTTATACCCCTTTGATGGGAGTACACAAGTCACCTATGAAGCATTCTTACTAAAAACTTCTAATTTGAATCTGATTCCAGTTCCTATACTTGATGAAGGAAAGTAGGAAGAAAGGAAGGAAGGAAAGGAGGAAGAGGGAGGGAGGAGAGAGAAGATGAATAAGATGAATAAAAAAAATGGACTCGACAGCTGTTTTAGTCCTTGTTATGTGCTCACTGACTACATAACTAGATATCTCTGTATTATCTATGTAGCAGGACTTTTGTTGTTGTTTTTACTTAATGTCCCTTTTTTGATAATATTTTCTTATGTCTGGAATTTTTTAAAGGACCTTTAATGATTTTTGCAGGATCTTATATACAATCACAGCGATATTTTTGAGAATTTCATTTTTAATGTGCAACATAACTTTAAAAATTATTTTCAAATGTTAATCTATAAGCACATATATATTTATTCCAGTGAAACAACAAAATAAAACAACAAAAATAAACAAGCAAATCAATAGTGGGAGTAGAAGAAGAATAACGTTTGAGTGTATAGTCATTGAACTGAATAAGGAAACATGAGCGTAGCCTTCAGAAATAATAGATTTGTCATAAAGAGGTAAGAGAATTTTAAAATTAATATCAAGAAATAGGTCAAGCTCAGATGTTCAATATAGATAAACTTTAGCACATTTTTAAATACTTTAAAATATTCCGTTAACATTTTACAGAGAATAAAAGTTACAAATGATGATTCTATACTTTCACGAATCTTCACAAATGTAACCAGCACCTAGATTAAGAAACAACAGTTAATTAGCACCTAGAAGCCCTCTTCATGGGACTAATAAAAGGAAGAGTCAAGAATGGAAAATCCGGGTAAGAGGGAGGAAGAGTGCAAGGGGCTGTAGCCGGGAGAAGGGAAGTGGCCTTGGAAGACCTGGGGGGAAACACTATTTTCCTACTCAACCTGAGGTCTTGGAACAACTCCATGTCTCTGCAAGTGGAAGGAAGATCTGGACTAGATCTTTCCCCCTCTGCCCAAGGCTCTCTGCATATGCAGTACCAGCAGAGCATGCAGTTAATTGTTGGATCAAGCAGAGCAGATCCCTTTAAAGTCTCACCTCCCTGGGGTGGAGGGGAAAGACACATATGGAGCAGAGTCACAGGAGGGCTCAAGTGGAGGTAAATGGAGCCTAAGGGAACCCAGCAAGGGGCTGCAGGGCAAGGAGACTGCCTAGCAGAAGCTGGCAGGACCGTCAGTGCCTTCAAGTGGAGGATCTGAGCTGCGGTCCAGGAGACGCAGGTGAATCCCTTGGAGTCTGTGAAACAGGAGCTGAAAAAACAGCTGGACTTGTCCCCCGACTCCACCCCCCTGCTCCCCCACACACACATGCACTCAAATGGCAGGAAGCTAATCAGAAGATTCAGGACCTCCAGGCCAGTCAAGAAGTCAGCACTGGGTGTTATACTATATGTTGGTGAGTCGAACTTCACCATGTACAGAGATTTTATTTAAGTATAAAAGAAGTCAGGGCAGATGAGGAGCAGAAAATAAAGGGATTTGGAGCAGAAGCTACCTTGCAGGAGTGGGGTGATGGTGAAATACAGGAAGTCTGCGGACACTGGGTAAGACGCAAGGGAGCTGCCGCGTGGAGCGGGGAGCGGGCCCAGCTGCGGGGCTGCAGCGGGGGCAGGAGCCTCAGGAGGAGGTGCAGGAGCACCTGGTGGACCTGGAACGGGACAGGGACAGGGACAGGGACAGGCTGCGGGCAAAGCGGCGAGGCTGGGAGAGGCCGACCAGGCCCTGGGCTTCAACAGTAGGACCCCGGAGAACTTTCCAGGTCCGTGGTTGAGCTGGAGCAGAGTGAGCTGGTCCCGAAGGTCAGGACCACCTCGGCCACCCGCAGCGCCCAGGGACAGGAGGTCGGGCAGGTCCCCGAAGGGAGACCACCGGATCCCTGGATCTGGACGAGCAGGACACCCCTGGCACCGGCTGGAACTCTGCTGACAACGGGGGGAAACGGAGGCCCCGGGGGGGCCTGACCTCTAGGTCAGTCCTTAAAAAGCAGCAAGTCCCTGACCCTGGTCCTGGGGCCCGGGCCTGCCTGCTGCCCTCCCACGCTCCTGCGCCCTGTGCGCACAGGCTCGCGAAGGAGGAGCTTAGGCCGCCACCCCCGCCACCCCTCACCCCCCCACCCCCTCACCCCCTGAACCTCCACCCCCACCCGCTCCCCCCTCAACCTCCCACCCCAGCTTCCCCGGTGCTTCCGCTCACACATCAAAAGTGCTTGCGGCAAGACAGCCCATGCAGACGCCTCGGATTGTGATGCTGTGATTTCGTTTTTTTAGACATATATTTTTTTATTGGAGTTCGATTTGCCAACATATAGCGTATCACCCAGTGCTCATCCCGTCAAGTGCCCCCCTGAAGTGCCCGTCACCCAGTCACCCCACCCCCCCACCCACCTCCCTTCCACTACCCCTTGTTTGTTTCCCAGAGTTAGGAGTCTCTCATGTTGTCTCCCTTTCTGATATTTCCCACTCATTTTCACTCCTTTCCCTTTATTCCCTTTCACTAATTTTTATATTCCCCAAATGAATGAGACCATATAATGTTTGTCCTTCTACGATTGACTTACTTCACTCAGCATAATACCCTCCAGTTCCATCCACGTTAAAACAAAAGGTGGGGATTTGTCATTTCTAATGGCTGAGGAATATCCCATTGTACACATAGACCACATCTGCTTTATCCATTCATCTTTCCATGGACACCGAGGCTCCTTCCACAGTCTGGCTATTGTGGACATTGCTGCTAACTTAAAAGGAGCAACTTGGGAAGTGGTGTTGTCTCTGCACCCGCCTCCTGCACAATGAAAGTTAGAAGAGCTGCAGCAGCTCTCAGTGGCAGAGGGCAGGGAGGGGAGTGGTGGTGGGAGCAGGTGCCCAGGACGTCCTCTGTTCTTGGAGTCACCCCCTCCTCTTTCTTCAGGTGTCTGGAGTTGCCTGTGCTTGCTGCAGGGGTGTCAGGGGACTCAAGCATCACAGATGCCCTTCCGATGCCTTCCAAGTTAGTTCCTGCTACTCCACCTGTTCCCGAAGGCCCACACCCCCCTGTTCTCCGGAGCACATCACGCAGGCTGGTCCTTGCTGTCTGTCCTGTCACCTTCCTTGTGTCTCAGGCAGGAAGCTGAGGCTGTGTGGGCCACAGTGGTCTGTAGTCAGCACTTTCCAGCTATTTTCTCCAGAGCTGCTTGACTGTGCATCCCTTTGTTAAAAAACGATTGCAAACATGCATGCCAATATGTGCATATTCATTCTAAAAGTACATAAGCATAGCTGCGATCCATGGACAATAATAGAATATTAAATAATTAAATACTGAGTGAGGGATGCCTGGGTGGCTCAGTGGTTGAGCATCTGCCTTCAGCCCAGGTGTGATCCTGGAGACCCAGGATTGAGTCCCACATCGGGCTCTCTGCATGGAGCCTGCTTCTATCTCTGCCTGTCTCTGCCTCTCTTTCTGTGTGTCTCTCATGAATAAGTAAATAAAATCTTAAAAAAAAAAAAACAACTGAGTGAAATATTAAATAATCAAATAATGAGTGCATTGATTTTGAAAGATTTTTTTAAAAATAATTACTTATAAGATATCTTAAAGATTTCTTCATTTTTAATTGGGATATAATTGACATAACATTAGCTTCAGATATATAATGTAGTGATTCAATATTTGTATATATTGCCAGATGATTACCACAGTAAGTCTGATTCACATCATTTGCCACACAGAGTTGTGATTTTTTTTCCTTGTGATGATGAGAACCTTTAATATCTACTCTCTTAGCAACTTTCAAATATACAATACAGTATACACTAACTATGGTCACCATGCTGTACCTTACATCCCCCAAAGCTTATTCATTTTATAATTGTAAATTTGTATCTTTTGATAGCCTTCACCCATTGTTGAGGATTTTTGCATCTATGCTCATCAGGGATAGCTTTTCTAGCAGTGTCCTTGTCTGGTTTTGGGATCGGGGTAACGCTGGCCTTTTAAAATGAATTTGGAAGATTTTCCCCCTCTTCTATTTTTTAGAAGAGTTTAAGAAGGACTGGTATTAATTTTTCATTGACTGTTTGGTGGATTTCACCAGTGAAATCATTTGGCTGTGGACTTTTGTTGAGAAGTTTGATTACTGATTCAATCTCCTTACTAGTGATCTTTCTGTTCAGATTTTCTATCACTTCCTGATCCGGTTTTGGTAAATTGTATGTTTCTAGGAATGTGTACACGTCTAGGTTGTCGGCATCCCAAAGGTTTAAAACTACTAGGAGGCAACACATCCCTAAGGAAAAAAAAATCATGTTAAATCATATTCAGAGCAAGTGTATATACCTTATTTTGGCTTCAGGGGAATGAAACACATAGCAGAGTATCTCTGTTTCAGAGTTAGTTCTAAAAAAAATAGCTCTTCCTTCTTATTAAGGAGTATCAACAAAGAACAACAAATTTAGTGTCATTTATATGACATACTAGGAGACCAAAATATATAGCTAATAGCATATTCTTTATCCATTCTTAATGGGGTTGTGCCATGTAGTCCATCACAGAAGAACAGATTTTCCACAGGTTCTCCATAAACAAAGAATGGAATAATTTACCTGATAATTACGTGCACTTACCTTCATATATGAACTGCTAAAAACCCAAACCAAGTACCAAAATATTTCAGCATGTCACACTCAACAATCAACACAATTTTGATGTTTCAACAATTTATCTTACTCTGTGTAGTAAATACATCTGTGAACTCATGAGTTCTAAATCCTCATTCTGAACCCTGTTGCTGCTTGGTAGTCAGCTCTGCTTTCCAAACAGCCTTTTCACTAATATTGCGAAGCCTTTAGTGATCAAAACACCCAAGCTTATTCCTCAATAAAAGCAGACATCTGTTAATTCAAGTATATTTCACAAATGCTGAATTGTAACAAGCTCCTTTACAATCCAGCAAGGCAACTATGATTTAATAAGGAACAAACCATGCAGGATTACCTTTTTCAAGGAAAGCACATCAAGTAGGAGGACGAATAAACCAGCAAGATGTTTTCATTTACTCAAGTGATAACCTCAGAATACACCAAAAAGGTCTCCTGCCAAATGGATCTAAACTGAGGAAATGTCATTGTATCACCGCGGTTATGAATCATCTTCCCAAGACATGATATGACAAAGATTGTGTGTACCTACAAATCTGCTTAATACAATGAGAAGGAAGATTAAGCTCCTCTATCTATTTGAAAGCTATTTCCACAGAAGTCTATATATTATAATTTTTTTCATTTCTAAAATGCATTTATAATGATCAGTAAGAAGAAACCATTCAAAATTCTTATTACAATGGGGAATTTTAACTCCCTAATTCTATGTTACTTTTTATGAGGCTAAAAATTAACTCTATATATCTTTCAATTCATCCTTTTAAATCTGAAAAAAATCTCTTTCAAAAATTTGTACAATTGGTCTTAAGCCTGTTGTCTCTGAGAATTGCATAATTATATTCCTTGATAATAAATTACATCATAATTAATGGTATCAGAGTGCTCTCAAGAAAATAATACTAGATTTTACCAGTTTGATTCTCTTTGTTAACACACTGCTAAATAAATATTTATATTATTCTCATAGATAAATCCATAGTTCTGTTCTTTTAAAATGTCATACTCGGAACAATATGTATCTTGATATTTTAAAACCTACAGTAATTCCTACTTCGAGCTGAAAAGTCATTGTTAATGACTTTTGTTTTTACTGTATTTTACAAAGCTATCAGTTTATAACATATTGAAAAAAGAAAAGTGGTCCTTCATTACAGATCATTTGAGAAGCATGCCTCTCTTCTACAGCAGCCTAGACTAGAAGCTAATTCATATGGATTCTTCCTTTTTCCCATCTTTTGGGACAAAGCTTTTCTTTTGCATACTATTACATAAAAATACGTCCCAATTCCTTCAACTTCTTTTCTGTTGGCTTTGAGGATTCATTAAGTTATTCATACACTGAACAGAATCTCCTAGACACATGAGACATTCATTACTACAAGGTGAACAATCAGGGGGCAGTAGGCTGGGTGTTAGACAGAAATAGTAACACAGGGGTGTGCACATCAGCCCTAGGTCTGTTCCCACCAGATGAATGGTACTTTGACCTATCTATCCAGATCTGGTCTTCCACCCATCTTGCTTACCAAAGTTAAAGAGCTCATTTTGTCTTACTTTCCAGTTTCATAGAACCTGCATTTACAAGGCACCAACATCCCTTCTCCTTCTTTTCTATTGCTTCTTCAAATAAACGTTTATCTAGTTCTGCTACTTTAAAACTCTTCTTAGAAGTACATATGAGAGGGGCTCCTGGTGGCTCAGTGGGTTAAGTGTCTGACTGGGATTCAGGTCATGATCCCAGGGTCCTGGAATTGAGCCCCACGTGGGGCTCCCTGCTCAACAGGGAGTCTGCTTCACCCTCTCCCTCTGCCCTCTCCCTGCTCGTTCTCTCTCTCTCTCAAATAAATATTTTTTAAAGTATGCATGTGAAATCTTTGTGACTAATATTCAAAGCCCTTATATCTACCTTTGTAATAGATGGCTGAAAACTAACCATGCAGGGTTTAAAAAGGAGTGTATAAAGTACTATTTGGGAAAACAAAGTGAAGAGAAAAACACAGAGGTTAATAATTTGGATATTATCCCAACCTAATTGGGATTTTATATATTTTATATAATTTATTATATATATATAATTTATTTTTTGGATATATATGTACACTGAATTATTGTTATAAAAACTGTTGAAATATATTTTGAACTGAAGTTAAGGATTTCTTCGTCAAGCAGAATGCAGGTCATAAGTGATGGAACCAGCAATCAGACTCAGTTTTATTCAAATCCCAACTCCATACACTAGACCCAGTATCTTTTCATTAGTCTATTTCACTCACCCCACAATAATGGAAAATACAAGTGATTAATATTTCTATACCTCTTATTTATTTTTTCTGTTTGGCAGCCAAAAAATGACAAATGACACAAAGTTGTAGATAAAATATTCAGAATAACTTGACTGCATTGAAAATAATCTTCAAAAAAAAAGTAATCTTCAGGGCATCTGGGTGGCTCGGTAGTTGAGCATCTGCTTTTGGCTCAGGTCATGATCCCAGGGTCCTGGGATGGGGCTCCCTAGAGGGGGCCTGCTTCTCCCTCTGCCTGTGTCTCTTCCTCTCTTTCTGTGTCTCTCATGAATAGATAAATAAAATCTTAAAAAAAATAAAGTAATCTTCATCAGTTATAAGACTAAGACTAACCTTGAAAAACAAGCAAAATGAATATATAAATAAATAAAAATATGACATGGCCTACTCAGACAAAAAAAAGAAATAATGTTAAACTTCAGGTTTAAAAATAAAATTCCTATGCAAATGATAATCACATAAATGGAGAAAGCATTCAGAATATTTGCAAAATAAGATAGAGTTTAGCGTATGAGACATTACAAATGTTTGTTTTTCTAGTACATTAGAAGAAAACGAATATGAAAACAATATAAATCAAAATAGCATCTTAAGATATCTTTTTCCCCTATTTTCAACATTTTACTCTTTTTTTTTTCCTCTTTGCAGAAACAACTGCTATTGGATGGAAAGAATAAAATTTCATTCCACGTACTTTACCTTGGCCAAGTGCAAATGACTTAGAATGGTGTTTATCTTATTAATCTAAATAGCATTAGGGAGGGGAGAGAAATGAACAGAAGTACAATTCTGATTTCTTGAGTCTGCAAATGGAAATACTTATCAAAGAATATGGTCTAACTGTGTGATCCTCTGAATAGAAATAAGGGAACAATGTGCATGATTTGTTAACTAGGTTTATCCTATGAAGTGTAATAATGTAATTGTCTGCTACATCAAACAAATAGAAGTATGCTGATTTATTCACTTACTTAGTTACATCTGTGAAATGTCCTAATTCTTTCTTCTTTATTTCTTTATATTTTGTTTTATTTTATTTTATTTTGATGATATTTCGTCATATTTGAAGGAAGAAAAATAAAAAAGAAACATAAGCTAATTTCTACAAATGATCTTAAAATTCTATTTTAGCCTTCACAAATGTATTTGTTGTAAAACTAATTCCAATAAAGAACTATTAAAGTGTTTCTGAGTACATGCCCATTCTCCACAGAACAAATAAATACATTTTATTGCAACATGATAATTTAGGATCACAAATGCTTAAAGGTCAAGCAATGCTATTTAACTTGTGTGGTGCTTCTAAGTTGCTATGTGTAAGGGAGCATGTTATAATGAGCCCTCTGTAGTTCTTGACTACAGGAAGTTCTGTGCAGGTAGGAAGTGCACCTATCTGGTTCCCTGCTACCTGAGGGGAATCGAAGACGTCCGCTTGCCAACAAGACCTGTTCCTAACAAACACTTACAAATGAATTATTTAGTATTTAACATCACTTTTCTTCATGTATAAAATGAGAAAGTCAGATGAAATGGTTGTATGTGTTAATACATGAAATACAAACTTTTTTTTTTTTTTACATTTTGGCTAAATAAACATGGGGAAAATTGTATTTTACATCCCTCTCCTAAAAATTCACAATGCCTATTAACATGTTAAGTTCTCACAGAAGTCTTGAAAAAAAAAAAAAAAGACCTGTGAATTCTTTTTAAACCAACAGTTCCAAAATACAAATTCAGAACACTGTGTCTCCCCTGCCCCCAGAAGTTCATTTTAATTTACCAGTGGGCTTTTTTATGAATACACATGGATTCTCTAGGTATCTAGAGCACGTTTAAATTTAAACAACTTTAGATACCTAGTTGGAGGTATCTTTAGAAAGTAGCATAACCCAGACGATAGATTAACTGAAGGTATGGTTACTATGATTAAGCAAGCTAAACACACAACATGTATGTATATATTTACTAATTATTATTATTATCAAAACATTTAATGTACTGCATTAAGTTGTCAGAATATTCATCATCAAATTCAAACATCTTCCTAAATGGCAACAGATCCATGAGTTAGATTAATGATTCTAAAGGGCAACAAACAAAATACCAACCTACAAAGTATAAAACAAACTCTGACCTAAATTAAGAAACTTGTATCTTTTATTTTGTTCCCCTCATTTTGTTTATCTAAATATTTGCTTGGATATACATTATTTCCTTTTGTTTCTTCTCCAAGTGCTAAGCAAGATTCTTTTCTACAGGCCTCCATCCCCTGGTCATCACTTGCTGAGCTACTTTACAATGTGACTTAGTTAACAGTTAAAAGTTTTTTAAACACTGCCCTAATTTTTTTATCTTTGCTGACTTCTCTGCTTCTGTCTTCACTGTCAATCAGAGATCAACCTTAATTCCAGTTCAAAGCCATTTTGTTGGATATCAAGTCAACTACCTATCAGATCTCAAAATTAATACCTTACACTCTATCATCTGATTCTATGTCTCCCTCTTCTGTCTAAACTTATTCAATTTCTCTATTTATTACATGGCATCATCTTTCTTACAAGTGCCAAAGAATATTTTACTGTTAATGAATTAAATCGTAAATTGAAAAAAAAAATCATAAATTGATTTAAAAAAGCAAAAACGAGCGCCTGGGTGGCTCAGCAGTTGAGTGTCTGCCTTTGGCCCAGAGCATGATCCTGGAGTCTCAGGATCGAGTCCCACATTGGGCTCCCTGCATGAAGCTTGCTGCTCCTTCTCCCTATGTCTCTGCTTCTCTCTCTATGTTTCTCAATAAATAAATGAAATCTTAAACAACAACAACAACAACAATGTAGACAGAGCAGTATTTGTAAAAACCTTAGAGGAGTTTCTTTAGAGGAATATTGTATGCAGAGGATTCTTAGAAAGGTATTTAGAGAAGAGCAGAGACACCGAAGTAGGAGCAATGAGATAATGACAAAGGAAGTAGATGTGTACTAATCTGACAAACTTCAGTACTTCCCAGCTGGTCTGTGGCTGGCCCTGAATATGCAATTAAAGCATGTGTGTGTGTGTGTGTGTGTGTGTGTGTGTGTGGTGAGAGAACAATGAATAAATAAATCCATCTTTTCACCTATCAGAAAAAAAAAAAAAATTAGCCAAAAAGAGAATATGACAGGTGCATTGCCTTTTAGTCTTATGTTTCATAATTAAAATCAATTAAAAAAATACACCTTCTCTTCACTATGTGTTAAGATTTAATTCTCTGAGGCCAAGAAAGGCAAAGATAAATACCTGTATACTCATGTAGTTTGTAAAAATTTTACTGAAACGTATCTGAAAACAAAAACATATTAAACAATATTTTAAAGTAATTTTGATAGAGAAATCTCTGATATATAAGAATTCCAAAAATTTGTGTAGATACCCCATTCTGAAAGAGGCAGAGCTTCCTACTCTTCCTACTCTGTAAGCGGGTACTGAGCATTGTGACTTCCTTCCAAAGACTATAGTATAGACAGTGTTGGGGGAATTAATATTACAGTGGAGAAATCTGACAAACATTAACTCAGCCAGGGGATCAAAGCCAATTTCAGTGGTGATAAGCCATGTTGATATGTATCTTTGATTTGATGTGATGAGAATGGCATTTTTCCTATGAGATCTTCTTTCTCAAAATCTATAACCAGTTTAAACTTGAGGAAATGATCAGGTAAGTCCCAATGAAGGAATATTCTATGAAACATTTGACTGGTACTCCTCAAAACTGTCAAAAAGTTATCAAAACAAGAAAAGTTTGAGAAACTAACACAGTCAACAGAGTCTTGGCTTTGAGACATGATGTATAAATGCTCTGTAGTATCCTAGATGGGATTACAGTACAGAAAAATGATTTTATGCAAAAGTTAATAAAAATCTGAATAAATCATTAACTTTAGTTAATAATAATGAATCCGTATTGGTCCGTGTTGTTGAGTCCCTTCAAATATTTATCAAATTTTAAATTTACATTTATACTTCAGTTTTCATGAATATTTCACCATAAGTTTGATATCAATGTATTCAAACCAAAAAAAAAAGTCAAGTGAGATAGTATAGGTGAGATTACCAAAATATAATTTTGTTCCCACTATGCTTGTCTCCATTTGAGAGGAGGAATGGGCACAAAGGCATCAACTTAATATACTACAGTGGATATTGACATCCACTATATACCAGGTACTGTACTAAGCCTTATGAATATTCCAGTGAAAATAATATAATCCTTCCTCATGGTGCTTAGGGTAAAATTGACAAGAAATAATTACATCACAGTGTGATTCTACTATGATTTGGATAATTATGAAGAAAAAGACATACTACACCAACTAAACCAGTTCTGGGAATCTGGCGGCGGGGCAGGCTGGGGGTTCGTTACAGAAAAAAATAAAGTAGGGAAAATACACTGAAATCCAAAAATTGTGTAGGAATTAGCCAGGAAAACTGGTTGAAAACAATCAAGGCAAAGAAAATAACATGCAAAATTCCAGGAACAGATGTAGGGCTTATTTGGTAACTAAAAATAGTTCAGTAAGTCTAGAACATAAAGAGTACATAGGATGTACATAGATATGGTGAGGCTGGGGAAAGACCTTATAAACAAACAGATCTCTTTACATTTGTTGAAGAATCTGGATTTTACCATCATGGTGATTCAGCAATTTTGCTCCTTGAGGAGCTTCCAAAGGAAATGATAACTTATGTCCACTCACAAACCCACATGCAGATATTGATAAGAGCTTTATTCATAATTGCCCAAACTTGGAAGCAAACATGATGTGTTTCAGTAGATGGATGCATTTAGAAACTGTAATATGTGAAGACTGTGGAATATTATTCAGTGCTAAAAAGAAATGAACTATCAAGTCATGAAAAGCCATAGAGAAAACTTAGTGCATATCACTAAGTGAAAGAGGAAGCTTCCTGGGGACAAGAATATTTTATGTATCATATTGTTTAGGAGATTCTCAATAAATATTTGTTGATGGATAGATAAATCAATGTAGATTTATGTACAGGTCTACATGTAGACCTGGATGACTCTCAGACTTTGGCTTAGCAACCATTTGAATATGCAAGCAATTCAATTAGACTATAAAAAAGGATGAGTAGGATTGTGAGAGAGGAAAATGCATTCAACTGGAGATGTTTTCAGTATAAGGTACTTTCAAGGAAGAAGAGTAGAGGTGTCTATCTGATGTTGTAGATTTGCCTGGTTCACAAAAGTGAACCTGGGGCTGGCTGGAAATACATTTGAATAAAAACAACAAAATAATAGTTGTCCATGAAAACTCAAGCCTGATTGCCTTAATTGGGGAAGTCAGTTATCGTTATACAAAATAAAGTTCCTATCCATTTGGAAAGAATGAGATTTGGATTCGCATCCCAGAAACTAATCCTTAAAACAGAGCTAAGAGCCTCAGAAAATTTTTACTTCATTTTATCAAAACAAGTTAGGTTTGTTTTTGTTTTTTTTTTTAATTTTTATTTTTATCTAATCCCTAATTCCTTTAACTACTTTACTATCATGAAAACTGAATGAATTAGGAGATCCACTGTTCCTCATGGTCTTTCCTATGATATGACATTTTATAGAAGATATTCTACCCATTTTTGAGAAAGAAATCTAATTAATGTGCCTTAGAATATTTATCCTTTGGCAATGGAGTTCACATAGTAATTCTAATGTGTGGAAGGCCTACAACAAGAAAAGGAGAGGGGAGACTTGCAGAGTGAAAAAAAGTAGAGTGCTATAAGCATTTTTTAGTTATCCTACTTGTATTTTAATCATGTGACCCAACTCTTTAGATTTAATATGATATGGGTGAAATACAACACTACTAAATAAGGTGTGGTGAAAGAGTGATTTTTATAGATATAGAACACCAGGCATCCTGTAACCTCACAGCAGCTCTGCAAGGTATTATTAGCCTATATTAGAGATAAGGAGATTGAATTTCAGCAGGATTAAATTAACTCCGCAGAGCTAGCAAATGGCTGGGCTGTGGTTTGAAAGAAGATATATCTGATTTCAAAGACTATGTTCTTAGCAGTATACCATGCTGCCTCCTTTGTCAAACTTACTTCCACTGCATTAACTTTTTAAATCCATTCAACAAATATTTATTGATTGCTTTCTATGTGCCAGACACTCTGCGAGAGCTTGAGATACATAAATTAACTAAAGAGACAAATATTCTTCCTCTCATGGCTCCTATATGCTAATGATAAGCAAAGCCAGCAAGCATAATACATAAAATAGGTAGATTATTACAAGATAACGATTGCTATAAAGCAACAGATTTAGGTGAGGGGGATCCGCATGCTGGGATAAGGGTAAGTGTTGTAATTTTAAACACAAATGTCAGGATAGACCTCATTGGTAAAATGACATTTGAACGACAACTTGAAGAGAATGAATGATTAGCCATGAAGATATCTGGGAGAAAGGTGTTCCTGTCAAAGATAATGATACGTGCACAGGCCCTGTATCACTCAGTTTCAGCAGAGTACATAGTTCACTCAAAATGGGTAGTTGCTGAAAATGTGAATATAGGGACTATTTACAAGTGTGTGGAGAAGACAAAGGAAGAGTGCAGCATCACAGGACTTGTAATAACTGCAAGGGTAGTTAAGGGAAGACAAGGCAAACCAAGAAAGATCATGGCCTCACAGGAGCTCTGGAAGCCTTTGGTGAGGAATTCAGGCCACTTGCAGTGATCTCATAGGGAAGGAACCAGAGTAAAACATGTGGACGTCTCCCCTCCATCCTCCTGACGTTCTCCTGGTGATTCCCGTCAGATGAAGCCACTGGAATCCAGAGGGCAGGGAAACCACTGAGGGCACAGAGAAAGGTACAGAAACATAAAGAGAGGATCTGAGCATGCAGACCAATATCTCCAGCTCAGACCCTAAAGGAAAACTCATACCTAGTCTTTCTCAGAAAGCATATGTCACCCAGTATGACTGGGGCAAATTGAGTGAAAGGAATCATGGTAGGAGGGTGAGAAATGTAGTAGAAGGGGCACACATCATACATATCAAGAAAGAGTGGATTTGCAATTTCAGTTTGCACTTAAGATGTGTGCATGTAGTTATAGATTTATTTTATGTGATTTCCAAAACTTCCTTACCCATTCTATACTTCACATAAAAAGCTTCCTTCTCATTAAAGAATTCCCTGAATCTGGAAGCTCTTTGAGTGGAAAGAAATCTGGAAATTCATTAAAAAGATACAGAATATTGAAAATCAACATCGCACTGTGTTTAAGACTCTGGGTCCCTGTCACACGCTGACTTACGCTGAAATCTACAGTTGCTACTTTCATATTTCATCATGATTTACAACCATTAAAGTGAGTTTTCTAAGCAGCAATTTTACCATCTAAAATTTCAAAATAATAATAGGACATTCCTTACAATATTGCTGTGAGGACTGAATGAATTAATGTACATGTAAAAGTTACTGTAACGCTGGGATGCCTGGGAGGCTCAGTGGTTGAGCACCTGCCTTCAGCCCAGGGCGTGATCCTGGAATCCCGGGATCGAGTCCCACATTGGTCTCCCTGCATGGAGCCTGCTTCTCTCTCTCTCTGCCTCTCTCTCTCTCTCTCTCTCTGTGTGTCTCTCATGAATAAATAAATAAAATCTTTAAAAAAATTACTGTAACGCCTAGTACATTCCAGTGTTAGCTTTATGTCTAAAGGCATTATTAGTCTGTAGGCTAAGCTATTATTCTTAATCTTCCTTCAGAGGAAGATTGTACCTTTCAGAAATCTGGTAATAATTCAACGAAAGGAGGTCTCCACCTGTGCTATGTCTAGTGGTATATGTTAAAATTCAAAATAGAGCACGTAGCCACTTTCATCTACCAGATATTTTTCTAAGTATCTTACAATGCTCTTGAAGTGCAAGAGTAGCTAGAAAAAAAAATGAAAAGCATTGCAAGTAAACCAGTTCTATCTAAGCTACAAGGTAATTAAAACATTCCAAATATAAGCAAGTTTACATTAGCATGTGCCCTTAGGAACTTCTGAGATTTAACCTAAATTCTGGCCTATCATTTAGGATTTCCTCTTCCAAGTATAAAGTTACTGTGTAGAATGAGGTGTTCGAAACACCGTGTAAATGGGGCTCTTCATTGACTGTGGATTGTCTCTCTGTTTTATTGTTTTGTCAATTAAGAACCTAAGAGCCTTTGAAGTATTCCCTTCTGATAACTCATTTTGACATAGAGCCGCCAGGCATCATCCATCCCAATAAGAAGTGACAGTCCTAAGATTAAACTATCATTTCCCTATGAAGATTGTAAAGGTGCATTTACTTATAATTAGTATGCATGCTTTGACGGACCAGACATTTGCAGCACTCTTTCAAATAAAAAGACTAATTAACTATAAATTAATATTTATAAGGCAATCTAGTGCCTGAATTTGACTGTATGTATAGAACGATGATTCCAAAAAGAAAAACAATAAACTAGGGTTATCTGTCTTTCAGGACTAAAAAAAAAAAAAAGAAGAAGAAGAAGAAGAAGAAGACATTTTAAAGTAAGAGCTGAGCTATTATTTCTTTCCTGGTTTGAAGTATTTTGTTTTAGGTTTTAAAGTCTTTATTTAGGGAATGCTCTTTTGACCAATACAGGTTTTTCTATGCAGACAGATGGTTGCATTGGCTGACTATTTATGTCTTAGTTAAAAAACATTGTTTTGAGCAGGGAGCTGAATATATTCCACTTGTAAAGAGAAGCTGTATTTGAATTTCTTCCAACTTTAAAATAGACAGATGATAGATAGATAAACAAGAAACATCATTTAGAAAACTCCTCCAAAACCAAATGGCATCTTAAATATATTCTAAAACCTAAGGAAATGCATAATAGCTCTGTTAATGTCAAACTAGAGAATATCTTTACATGTTCTACCTTTTTTGCTATCTTACACAGATATACAGTATGAAAATTACAATCTAATAACATATTTTTTTCAGTCTCCATTTGTTTTACTACAATCACCCTATTCACAGCAAATGGTTTCCTACTACAGGACCTCCTTGCTCCATATACTTCTTATTGTCTTCCAAAACCCTATTAGAGATCTAATATAATTCATAATTTACCATTTCTTGTTATTTTTTTATTGACTAAACTCAAAGCACTCAAAGACAGGTTACTTTTTGGGTGGTATTTCCCTAGCATATGACAAGTGCTCAACAAATATTCTTCAAACTTATTCTTTAATTTATTGAAGACAATCTTAAGTTTTCTTAGAATTTTGCTTTGTTCCAAACCACATTATGCCCAGCAGAAAAAGAATGTTCATAAGTAAGGGATACAAAAAGATTTTAGATACAAACTCTGCATTTCAAGTCTTCTAGCCTTTATAGCATATCATGGGAAAAAGACATGGTGAAAGAATATGCTTTAAAATCATATATAGCTGCAACTGTTTTTAATTTTCTTTGGGCAAATGTGTGTGTGTGTGTGTGTGTGTTTTAGAGAGAGAGAAGGGGCAGAAGGAGAGGGAGAGGGAGAGAGAGAAAACCTTAAGCAGATTCCATGCCCAGTGCAGAGCTCAACATGGGGCTCAATCTCACAATTCTGAGATCATGACCTGAGTTGAAATTAAGAGTCTGATGCTTAACCAGCTGAACAACCCAGGAACCCCTCATAGCAAATATTTCTAAATAAAAAATTAAATAACAAATTATAACCTGATATCAGGAAAAACATGTAACTCTCTTTAGTTAATGAAGAAACAATGAGATATTTTCTACATTCTATTAGTCCTGACCACTATTTTTTTATGAGGTAGTATATGCAGAAATAGAATTTATACATTGGAAAAAGAAAATGAAGAGTTCACCTGGTGAAGCACCTGGGTGGCTCAGTCCTTACATTAAGCATTTGATTCTTGGTTTTGGCTCAGGTCACGATCTCATAGTCATGAGATTGAGCCCCAAGTAAGGCTCTCTGGTCAGTATGGAGTCTGCTTCAGATTATTTCTCTTTCTCCCTTCCCCTATGTCCCACCCCACTCACTCTCACACTCTCTCTCTCTCAAATAAAAATAAATAAATAAAATATAAAAAAAAAAGAGTTCATCTGGTATCAGAAAATGGTGTGATTCAGAAGACAACATCAGGATCAGCAAAAAGCATACAAGACAGAAATGTGTTAATGATGAAACTGCCAATGGTTATGGATGATGGAGACATAGGAACCATGTGTCAGGACAGAAGAAAGTAGATTAGATTAAACATGGTGAATCATGAAACACAAGGTCTGGAGAATTTGGAAAAGGTAGGTTCTGCAATCTTATTCCATATTTACACCAATGATTTCCCATCTGGGTTCAGCAGAGCCCAGAGGACACCTTGGGAAAGCAAATTAGAAGCACAAGCCAGAGATCTCTGGCTCTCTATACCTGCTTAACAAAGTCCACTGTATAGGTTTATAGACTACCACGCCATGAGAGACATGTTTCAAATTGGATGAGATTGGTAAATTCTTATGAATAAGATTAATAAATTCTGGGGATTTAATGTACAGCATGGTGACTATAAGAGGAAAATTGGAGATAAATATCTATCTATCTCTAGTACAAGTTAACATAGGTAAGCTAGATTGGACATTGAGTAAAAAAGCCATGAAAGAAATCTCCATACCCTCTGAAGTTCTTCCAAACTATGAACTAATTTTAGTATTTTCTCAACCTTTTCCTCCCTCTGTCCTGCAACCATTGACCTCCCTTTGACTGCAATTTCTGGGCTTCATAGTACCATGTTTGTAAACCACCCCTAATAAATTGTTGAAAATGACAATAGTAACACAGCACAGAACCAAAAGTTTCAAAGAATGCATTTTAAGAACTTCAAATATATCATCATTTTCTTTTTTTTTTCTTTTTTTTTTTTTTGATTTTTGATTAATTTTTATTGGTGTTCAATTTATCATCATTTTCTTGAAAATCCTTTCATTTCTATTAATACTGCTAACAAGAAACTCTTTTACAAGCATATTTTACATAATGGTAAAACATGCAAGACGATGGCAGAAATAAAATGAGGCTGGTTTCTTCTAGGCAGTGAAGTCTTGAAAGCAGAGAAGACACCAATTTTTGCTCATCATTTTACTTCTTGCATATCACATGCTGTTTGCATGTAGTGTATAGATTAAAGGCATCATGGGTGACTTATTTGGCTCTATAATTTAGCTAGGTGACGGGTTCCCAAAGTCACCTCCACAGTATTACAAATGTAAAACCATACCATGGTCCTTCAGGGCTGTTATGGATGGTCCAATGCACATCAAGCCTGCAAAAGGCATAGACCTACTTTAATGGACACATGTAATGTATTCATATGTGTTAATACAGAAATTTTAATTTTCAGCCTTATCTAGAAACATGCACTAGTGTGAGAATGGACTGAAATAAGTTGTCAAGATTAAAGCAAAAAGAAGCAAACGGCAACCAACACTACTCCCAGTTGTATGTTTTTTTTTTCCAAATCTAGCTATTGAAAACAGGAATTTAACTCCACTAAACATGAACATGAGCTCAAGTAACTGTCTTCAACAGCATATTGAAACCTTTTACAGACACACCTTGGGGGAACCAACCCATCTTTAATTAATTTAATTAAAAACAATTTTGTCAATTAACCTGATAAAATAGAGCTACCTATGGGCTGTCTGCTAGTGTGCTCCAGAGCCCTGCTGCCTGGCTCCTGCCTTTTGAAAAGCCAGCTGCTAATTATTTGCAGGCAATGCTTTTGTTAAGGGTAGTGTATTTGTTGAGGCTTTAACATGTTTTCAGCTGACTTTCAGCATTCTACATTTCCTGTCAAGCTGTATCTGTTGTACGTTGTAACCTCTGCATGCCTTCATTTGCACATGCCCATGATAAGTGTTAGACTTGCTATACCATGTCAGTAATGTTTTCTACAGATAATTAGAAGAACTAATAAATATCAATCTCGTCATGTAAGAAAGAAATTGTTTCTCTGCCAACGTAAACACAGACACACACAGTTCTTGCTGCATCAGCTACATCATTTGATATCACTGTGTCTAAGAACTCTGCTGTACCTTTACTATTCTCTGCCATATAGATAATGAGTTATTTGAAACCTAAATAGTTAACCACTGACAAAAGCAAAAGGATCCGGTTTTTGTACAAATTACTGACTTGGTAGGCTAAAGAGGAGCAATAGAAAGGAATAATATATCTCTGGTATTAAAGGCACAGATTTAGCCATCATATTTTTGGGTTAGCAACTACATACATGTTTATTCAGTGGCTGTAGGCAAGAGACGGCAAAGACCAGGAACACTGACTTCACTTCTTTGGTAAAGAAACAAAATACAGGGCAGCCCGGGTGGCTCAGTGGTTTAGCGCCTGCCTTGGGCCCAGGGCCGGATCCTGGAGTCCCGGTATCGAGTCCCCTGTCGGGCTCCCTGCATGGAGCTTGCTTTTCCCTCTGCCTGTGTCTCTGCTCTCTCTCCTCTCTATGTTTATCATGAATAAATAAACAAAATCTTTAAAAAAAAAAAAAAAAGAAAGATACAGAAGACTCAAAACAAAGCATTTTTCTTTAAAAGACATTGTATTTATTAGTACAAATGCCAGAACACAGTGAGATAAGGAAAATGATAATCCAACTCAAGGTTGGATATACATATACACATATGTATATGTAGAAAATCAACATATAATTATATATGAATGCAGAACTATACATATTTTTAACATTTCTAGTATATATAGATACTTTTAATTGTCTGCAAACAGGACTCAAAATCCTTGAAATAAAAAAATACATATTATATCAATTCACAATAACCCTCATAATATTTTTATTTTTTTAAAGAATTTATTTATTTATTCATGAGTGACACACAGAGAGAGGCAGAGACATAAGCAGAGGGAGAAGCAGGCTCCCCATAGGGAGCCCAATGTGGGACTCCATCCTGGGACCATGGGATCATGCCCTGAGTCAAAGGCAGATGCTCAACAGCTGAACCATCCAGGTGTCCCCTTCATAATATTAAAAATATTAAATGGAAAAGTGGGGAAAATTACAAAATGAGGAGTTGAAAATGATAAAGAATATGGAACACAGTCAAAAATCTGTGACATCTTTCTAAGATATGAGGTGACACCAGTTGATTAAGCTGCCTTGATTTTATATTTTTATTATACATATTTATATAAAGTATGTCTAAAAAAGAAAAGTACATTACACATACTTTATATAAATATATTGTCTATGTCATTAAATATATTGAATATATATCATTATATACACATACACAAAGCATGTATAATCATTTTATGTGGAAGACCATCATTCTCTTTAATACTAGTGACTGAATCAAGGTAATGAAGAAAAAACATCAATCTGATTAAAGTAGGAATAGTACTCGAGAGTGTTTTAAAAGAGTCATTTTAGGATAAAAGAGAAAGAAATCGAGACATGAGGAGCAGAGGATACGTAGAAACAGAGGGGATGAGGAGGAGAAGGAAGGAGGCAAGCAAAAGACAGCCTTTGACAGCTGTTACACCAGATGCTTTCAACAAAAGTGATTGAGATTGGCAGAATTGGAGAACAGCTTTTCAATAAAATTATGCAAAATGAGTAAATTGGACCAAAAGCTTTCTTTGTTGGCAAAAATAAATTCCTTCAATTACTTTTAGAATAAAAGCCTAATATGCTGGAGATCCCAAAGCTAGATATCACATGAGAACTAAAAGGAGAAAAAAAAAAAAAAAAGGACTGTGGAAAACATGACTCCAAAACATGATTATATAGAAAAAGAACTTTTATCTATTGTCACTTTTACTAATGATTGTTGATTCCTAGACATGATTTATAAACTGATCAGCGTATAGTAATATTATAGAGAATCAGGGAGATAAAAGAAACAATAAATGATGAAAATGACAAAGCCTAATGTAAAAGAACATTTAAATGCATACCTAAAGATCTTGCCAACCAACAATGATGGAATCATGACATCCATATTAAATATGCTTATATTTAATCTCCACCATAAAATCAAATAATTCCATGCCTATGAAAAATAAGTCTAAAACCACAATTATGCCACAACCAAGAAAATTATAAGTAGTGAACTATTAAAGAAATCTCGCAAAAAACATATTTTACAGACTTTTGCTGCCTATTTTTATTGTAATTGTTTCATTTGAAATGAAAATATTTAAGACAAGTCATTGCTTTCAACCAAAAGGAAGCCTTATTTTTTAATTTAATTAGCATATGCCTCTAGTCAGTACCTCATATTTTTCTAGATTATTATTTTTTAGAACTGTATAATAATTAGAAAGACCTATGTGAGTCTTTTCCATTTCCTCTCTTACCTTAGTCCTCAGGTCTACAAAGTTTAGATACACTTATTCTGTACTGTGGAGCCATTAAAAATACAATTTCTTTAATCTAATCTATTAATTAAACAGATCTGGGGCGGGTCCCAGGAACCTTAATTTTTTAAAGATCTCACAGGAAATCATATGCATCTTTTCCGTGAGCATTTTTTTCCACATACATTTTTGTTAAAACAATGGTTTAAACCAGAATGGCCCCAATTGAAGATGCAGTTTTTCTTAGAAACTAGGCTTTTGTTCACTTAAAAATATATTTTGAAAATATAGCTTTATCAATTTAATTAATTATACCTTATTCTCTTTAATATTTCATATCACTCAATTTTACAGATACAATATTAATTATTTTATCTGCTACTCCTTGAGATCATTCATGTTATCTCTTATTCTCTCTATATATATGTATATATGCATACATAATCATAATCAATATAATTAGTTATATTATATATTATACATCTATCTATACATACACAATGTTGCAAACCAACATCACTTACATATATTTTTGTTAAGTCATGACTACATTTGTAGAATATATTACAAATATTGAAATTGCATCAAACATGCTGGTTTGATAGAAATGGCCAAATTGCACTATCAAAAAAAAAAATCCTATCTTCAATGTGTGAATGTTTTCCCCCATAAATTCTAAGCTGTATTATGGCTCTTTTAACCAGTGCTTTTGCCAATTTGGGAGAAGAAAAAGTGCCATCTTTTATTATTTAAATTTTTATTTCTTCAGTTATGAATAATGGTATGAGACAGGATATGATCCTAGTCATTTTAATATGTTCTCTCTGTTCATATGCTTTCCAAATTCTGAAGTTTTCTTTGTGCAAATTTTAAATATTCTCTATATCAGGACATTAGTATATTTTGTAAAATAAAGAGTTTTCAAAGGAGCACCTGGGTGGCTCAGTTAAGCACTTGACTCTTGGTTTTGGTTCACGTTATGATCTCAGGGTCGTGAGATTGAGCCCCACATGAGACTCTGAGATCAATGCAGAGTCTGCTTTAGATTGTCCCTCCTCCTTGCCCTCTGCCCTCTGCCCCAATTGGGCTCTCTCTCTCTCTTTCATAAATAAATAAACAAACAAATAAATAAATAAAATATTTTTTAAAGTTACCTGAAGTCTAAAAACTAAGGTGCTGTAAGCACGAAGTTCTTAATTTTTGCAAACATGGAGGAGAAAGGGGCTAAATTTTAAGAGGGTGACTTAAAAAAAGGAAGTGAAGACTTAAATGAGCATGTCACACATTTGCCTTAAACTAATGTTTATTTTCTGAAAGAAGTTCTATCCAGATGGGGAGATTTTCCCCAAATTCTCCTTTAACAAGTGGTAAGGGCTTCATTCTGATTCAGTCTTCTTCCCAGTGGTAAAGACAGAGGAGCACACCTAATGTCTATAGAAGTTGAGGATGGCTTTGCGTGCCCCTACGTGTCCACTGGAATTATGTGGTACATTTCAACTTCAGTGCAGACTACTACCTAGAAGAGAAATTACTTCATTTTTTTTCTGCTTTTTCACTAGTGATTTTTGACTTGCATAATCATGCCACTATTATTTTGTTTTTCTGTACTAGCCCTATTAGTTGATATTTAATATTCCATTTGAAATGTATTACTTTACTGGCATTAGATTTGATAATAGTAGTAGTAACTCATAAGTGTGTGTCAGACAGGGTTCTAGGAACCTTTTTTTTTTTTTTCAATTCCTCACAGATTTCCGTGGTGGTGCCGGAGCTGGTGATTTATGCACCATCCCTTGTTATATACCTGTGATGAAGTAGTCTGATCCATTCCTGGGCCAAGAATTTGTATTATTCTTACTTCCACAATTAGATACTAGCTTTGATTAACTTGCAACTTAGTCTACATATTATAGTTCTAACTATAAAATACTAAGTCTGGAGATACATGACATACATTTACAAACTCAATGAGCTGTCCTTCTAGCCAAATCTGATTCAAGATGTCTGACTTAGAGAAAAAAAAAAAGGTATTCTAATATACAAGTAAACCAAAGGGAACTTCACAATGAGCAGGGACTAACTTACGGAATAGCAGAAGTGAGTTCCATTGTCTTTTCTGGCTGTCTTTCTTTTAGTCAATCTTACATGCAGGAGCCTTTCCAAGTTAACAAAATCTCTCTAGGTTTATAGGTCGCCATCCTTAATTCCTAGGTGATTTCAAATGTCTTGGATTACCTACCCAGAATGTGACACCTAAAACGCAAATGACAAAGCATCATGTTGGCTGCTGTTGAATGTTGATTTTTAATGGAGAAAGACAGTGAGGGGTGGGTGGACTCTAGTTTCAAGGCATCCTTGGGTGCCAGCAAAGACTGCTTTTGCTCATGAGCAGTCTTGTGCTTCTGTCCTGTGGTCCTTGCTTTCTTTCCGTCCTGTTGTCAGTGAAGTCTGAACAGAGAGAAAAGAAATGCTGACCAAGGATGCATACAAATTTTTAGTCCAATACTTAAGTGCATATTCTTTAAATGTTGATTATCAAGAACTTCTTTCCCTTTTTTCCCTGCTTCACAATTATCTTTTCCCCACAAAGCAGTAAATAACTCATGGCTAGCTATTTGTACTGGGAAATTGGGTTGAGAAATCTTTAGTATCCAAATGAAGGCATTTGGTGAATACAAGAACAGAGGATAATACTGTTGTTAGTATTTTGAAATATTCTGCCATCACAAACAGAATGCAACAGATAAAAAAATTCATGAAGTTACAGTCAAATAGACATAAAGAGGAAAAAAAGTGTCAAGGAAAGATTCACATACATTTTGACAGTTGAACACAACGGATGCAGGGCAAAAAGATCATATTTTATTAGAAGTCAAAAGTAACAACTTTTTGTAGCATGATACTTAGAAAGATCAGAGGTAAAATATTTCTCATTCTAGGTCCACTTATATTGTATTTAGCTAAGATTTTCTCCAAAATTTTATTTTATTGTCCTGCTTTATTATTGCCTTCAGAGCAACTATAGAACTATTTATGTTTCTCATCTAGTCTTCAAGACTGTGATACTACACACTAAATGGGAGGGTTTTTTTAATTTATTTTGTACTTAATTTAATTCTTTTAATATTTTAAAACTCTTTAGTAGTGAGTTTCTAAATCTATTAAACTGTGACCAGAGACTAAATCCTGTATCATTTTTATCAGTTATAGGATATATCTGTACTATTTTATAGACATTAGAAAATGCACATTAATTTTAGGATATAAATTTTTATATAAATTTTAGGTATCTATAACCAAATCTCAAATGCATACAAACACAATTAAATTATATTATTTACATTATCCATATATCATGTACTTAATACATTTTGATTTATCTGTCATTAATTTCTAGTGATATAAGAATAGCTCAAAGTAAAATGAAGTTTTGATGTATTCTATATTGACTTATTTGAATGTACCTATGTGTTAATTTACATCTAAGGGTCTATATAAATCTTTTTAATATTAATATGCATTTTTATGTTAAATCACTTTGTTGCATAATCAAATTATTTTTATCTTGAAATCTATTGTGACTGAGATTAGTATTGCCTCCTCCATTTTTGTTTGTATTTAGATAATATATTTTGCTCAGCTTTTATGAAATATAGATGTAGATGTGCTATTTTGAGCCTCATATCATTAGATTTTATTTCTTATATTAAGCAAAAGTATGTTCTTTTTGCCGAGAAGGCTAACTCATTTATATTTATTGGCAAAAGTGGTGTTTTTTATGTTTTCATTTACTTATTTTAAAAATGTTTTCATATTTTAATGTTTCATCAACAATTTTGTTCTTCTTTTCCTGACTATGTAAAAACTAAAAATCTTAAAAGATTGAAGCTGATCTTTGTCTTGTGGTCAGTGCTCTAAGGCAATTTCACTGTGCACTCTATCCTATATCTTAGCAAGTGTGTTCTGTCTGGTTCAAAATGGATATATTCTCAGTCTCATCTGTTTTTAAACATAGAAAATATAAAATCTGATAACTCAATTTATTTTCAGAAAAAAATACAGTAGCAGATGCTACAAGTTCATGCCTTATTTCTTCTTATTAACTTAAATGTCAACTGAATTAACTGAAACTTTTCTCCTGCTTAGAATTTATCCCAGTAATTTCAACTGTGGGAAATTTTTATTTCCTGGGGAATAACTGTCCATATCTGGAGATATTTTTTTTCTCTTGACTGATGAAAGGGTGCTATTGGCGTCTAGGAAATAGAGGTCAGGGGTGCTGGTAAACATTTTACATCATACAGGACAACAAAGAATTATTTGGTCAAAATATTAGTCTTGCCTAGATTGAGTCCATGCCTTAACGTAATATTTGATCTCTAATATTAGAAATATTCTGTTATTAAAAAGAGATTTTCAAGTAAGAAACTAGAGATCCTCAGAAGCAGTTGCCTGGTACTCAAACATATTATCCTAGGTCAATTAGTGAGGGATGAAAGTTAAGGTGGAAAAAAAAATTGCCACAGTTTCTTTCTCCCTGTTATGGCTGAATTATGTCTCCCCAAAATTCATATGTTGAAGTCTTAACTCCCAGTACCTTAGGATGTGGATGTATTTGAGAAAAGGCCTATAAGTAGGTAATTAAAGTAAAATAAGTTCATACGGGCAGGTCCTAAGCTGACTGGTGGCCTTAAAAGAGGAGATTAGGACACAGACACACACAGAGGGAATATCATGGGAAGACAATGAAAGAAGATGGCCCTCTATTTAGTCAAGGAGAGAAGATGTCAGAAGAAACAAACCTTGCTGACACCTTGATCTTAGATTTCTAGACTCCAGAACTAGGAGGAAATGTACTTCTGTTGTTTCGGCCACCTAGTCTGTGGTACTTTGTTATGACTGCTCTAACCAACTCAAAAACTCTCCTTATAACCTGTACCTCTGAGTGACTTAATCTCAATAAGGCCATGTTTAATAACCATGAAAAACAAACAAACAAATAAACCAGACCTGAAAGGCCTGGTTCATGAAGTTTGTGTGTGCTTGCTGCTCTTGGAAGCACTATAACCATCTTCTTGCAAACAACCCTGGCTAACTTGCTAATGATGAGAAACATACGGCTCAGCAACCACTTTTTCCCATTCACCAGCCCCATTTTCCCCAGCCAACAGTCATCTAACATGCAGAAGTGGGGGCCCCTGGGTGAGCAGAGATTGCTCACCAGCGCACAACACAAATTACTCATCCACAGAATCTTGAGTTAAGTAAGCCACAATGATTTGGGTGGTTTGTTATGGGGGCAAAAGCTAATGGGAGGTAACCAGTAAAAACTTACAAGTTAAAGGTCATTTTCCCTAGATTTTAGCTTCCGCAATAATAGTTAGATTCCTTTCTTAGGACTCTGACTAGGAAAAGTCTACCAGTTGCTATTGCCATCAGCAGACTGGACATTTTTCTTAGTACTTTGTTGTAAATCAGCTAATTTCCTTGAGACTCTCAGATTCAGCAAATGTAGGCCAATAGCCAAAAGCCATTAAACTGTGGATATTATCAAGGGGAAAATAGGATGCCTTCAGTACTCAGATAAGTGCTAAACTAAACTCAAAAGACGGATTATAACAAAAGTTGGGGGAGTATATTTTTTGATACCATTTATTATATTGCACCGCTTGACACAGTGTACTATATTGTGCCTATAAATCAGTTGTAGCAAATTATTTAATGATGCATTAACTGTAGAATTTCACATACATTACTGTTCTTTAGCCAATGTTGAGTGCTTTTTCAATAGCTTAATCCATCCCCGAAGTACTGGAGCACACATAGTCATCCATCATTGCAAGACACATAGTTTGAACTGCAGTTTTCTTATATTCTTTTATTTCATATAAAAGTAGCCCTATCAATAGGAGGTCAGATACCAAATAAGAGCTTCCATTAAATGTACACTTAAAAGTCTATGCAAAAGGTGTGTCCTTCATCCTTCTTTAAAGTCTTATTTATTGACTTATTCTCTCCTCTTCTACTCTCCTCTGCCCTCCCCCCACTGTAACTTAGAGGAGCAAATGTACACAAAATAGAACTGGGAGATACATTTTGGAAAGATAACTTGAAAAAATGACTTAAAACATGGTCATAAGACATATTAGATAGGGATAACTAAATAACTTGAATAAAACCCAATATAAACTTGTTTCTTGGAAACTTGCATCATTAATTTTGTGGCTTGCATTAATTTAATAATCCAAACAAGTTTCACACACATCCCAGGCAGACAGTAAGTAGAAAATGTATTATTGGAGCTATCATTAAGCAGGGAGGCCTGAAAATGCTTATTTATCCCTACTCCCTCCTGAAATTTAACTAAAATGATAGTAATTAAATATGAAAGTTACTAATCCACAAGGAACCTTCAAAATTAAATCAGGGATTAGAGTTTTAATTTTGAATGACTCAGTATATGGATATTGCTTTCCTTCAAATGCTCACTGCAAAACCTTGTAGTTATCCTGAACTACTCTTTCTCTCAAGCCTCACATAAAATCCTTCAGCAAATCTTTTTAGCTCAAGCTTTAAATTATGTCTGACTTCTCACATACCCACCACGGTGCAAAACACTGTCACCTTTCATCTAGATTATTACAGTTGCTTTCTAGCTGGTTCTTCTTCTCATACTCTTGTATAAAAGCAATAGTGGGGGATCCCTGGGTGGCGCAGCGGTTTAGCGCCTGCCTTTGGCCCAGGGCGTGATCCTGGAGACCCGGGGTGGAATCCCACGTCAGGCTCCTGGTGCATGGAGCCTGCTTCTCCATCTGCCTGTGTCTCTGTCTCTTTCTCTCTCTCTCTGACTATCATAAATAAATAAAAAAAAATTAAAACAAATTAAAAAATAAAAATAAAAAATAAAAGCAACAGTGATAAAATGAAAGTCATAGTATTTCAACCATCTTCTCAAAACTCTCCAAAGTGAAGAAAGTCTACCCAGTGCAGATATACTAGTCTTAATTGACTGGCAAGGCTTCTTCCAACCTGAACTTCTCTCCATCCTCCATTCCTAGAGCTTCCTCTCCTCTGGGTTTAGAACATCCTGCCTCAGGCTTTTGCATTCCTCTCTCTCTCTGAAACATTCCGTTCTCAAAACAGTTCACTTTTTATTTTCTTCAGGTTTCTCCTATTATCCCCACATCAGCAAGGCCTTCTTCTGTTAGCCCAACACAAAATAGCAGCCCCCCACCTCCACTCTGATGCCTTCACCCTGAGTCTGCAGTATTTTTCTCCATAGTACCTATCATTCTATCATTATCTGATTTCTATGCCCAATTATTTCTAATTATCTATCTTTCCACGTTAGAATTTAACTGTTGTGAGAACAGGACTTTTCCTTATGTATATGGTCTGTATCCGGCATACAGAAGAATGTCTGGTATTTAACAGTAGGAGTGAACATAAGTTTGTTGCATGATAAAATGAATGATTACATTGTAATATATCATATCCAAGAGGTGAGAGGTGCTCTACCGCCAAGATCATTCATTCTGGAAACCTTCAATTTTGACCTACTTCCTATTTCTATCTTGTCTGTTTTTCTCAAATACTCCTTTTAGGCTTAAAACTTCTCCCTGCTATTAAACTTCAACATTTCAGCCCATCAGTGGACCAACTCCACGATTCTATCACTTTTTGTCGTCTCTTTGCTAGAGATACCAAGACCTCACCGTTAGTCTTCTCCAAGAGGTTACCATCAATAAGTTAGTGCTACGTTTCCATGCTAGCTTCTGTCATGGTCTTTTGATAATGGTCAGACATTAGAAAGTACTACTGTCTGTGTTCTCTGCCTTGATTGTCAAGCTGCCAGTTATTGCTACAACATTCCACAAGACCATACTCTTTGGATGCATCATGCATTTTTTTTCAAAATTATATTAGCTCTTTCAGACTAGGATATTTGGTAAAGAAAGCATATGTGTGTTTTTAAAACACTGAACAATTCATTATAGAAATAAATAAATAAATAAAAAGTAATAAATAAATAATAAATAATGTTTCTCTTTGACCCGCTTATCTTGTGCCTGAAACTAATACTGCAGTATATGTTAACTAACTAGAATTTAAATAAGAATTTGGGAACCCCTGGGGGGCTCAGTGGTTGAGCTTCTGCCTTTGGCTCAGGTTGTGACCCACAACCTGAGGGTCCTCCCTCCATGCAGGGAAGCTGCTTCTTCCTCTGCCTCTCTCTCTATGTATGTCTCTCATGAATAAATAAATAAAATCTTTTTTAAAAAAGAATTTGAAACAATGAAAATAAATAAAATTTAAAAATAAAGAAATAAATAAAAATAAGCTCTCTTAACAGAGCTTGGCGCCTGCCCAATTATAGCTCAAAATCCTTTTTAAGGGAATGGTATTAGAGTATAATGTGTTTCAATTAATATATTAATTCTCAAAGGCTTTCCTATTTCATGAGAGACTTTTGATTTATGGAGAAGTACCCAATGTTGATACATAAATATCACCTAAATAAGTGATGATATCTAAGTTTTATGATCCTGAGGCAAAATCTAAAAACAAACAAGAAGACTAATAATATAGATCACTAAAAGTAAAGCAGCAGTCTACCTTCTAGTTTTCCATTAACTAGAAAATGCCATGAACATTACTTCCTAGTATAGGTCTTTGTCAACTCTTGTTGAACCTGTTTAGTGTTCAATATCTGCCTACATTGTCCTCTGATCATTGCTATGATTCAGTACCTTTCTGACTCTTGATTGCCTCCCTGGATCTATGGTGTGTCATCTGATCTTCAGGACTCTTTTATTCCTGGCTGTGCCCATTTGTACCCAATTCTGTCTAATATCATCTTGACATTCTATCATAATATCTCACCTATGTTTCACCTTTAAGCTTCTCTTTCATTCTTAATAAATAAACAAACGAACAACAAACTTCTTTTCCAATATCTTCTTTTTGTCTTCTTTTGCTCTCAGATGTATCCTCCCTCCTCTTAAAGGTATTCCTTTCACTTTATATCATGTTTCCATTATTTCCTTTCTTCTCTGATTTTTTTTCTCTTTTCTCTCTCTCTCTCTGTTCTTTACTTTCTCTACCTCCATAAAGATAACCATCTCCATTTCTCCCCTAACCTAAATTCAAAATAATTTCTCTGAATTCAACTACCTGCTATGAACACTTAATTATCTCTTGTCCTTATTGACAGGACAGTCTGTAGTCTTTATTTCTATTTTCTCCTCAAATATTAGCACAGTCCTTACTACATCTTGAAAGACTGTTCTTACCATCCCATTCCATATTTCAACAAACATTCCTCTCAAAATAATAAATGTCCTTATTATCTCCAAATTGTCAATGACTATTCTTTAGTTCTTGTTTTTTTTCTGTATTTATATTATCTTTTATTTTTAACATTGCTTTATTCCTCAGCTTTAATAGTCTCCATACTTCTGGATTTTTACTTCATAGATCACTTTTTTTCTTATTCATCTCTGACATCTCTTCAACCTTATTATAACAGTCTTTTCCTAATCCAGTATGCACTCTTTAGAGTTTTAACTCCTTATTCTTTTTACATTTTTTGCTCTGAGATATTTCATCAGCCTCTTAGTTACATAGGCATGGTAGTTGAAGGTAATGAACAAGTGTATAAATCAACAATCTTTTTTTAAAGTTCTATGATTGGATTGTGGAGGATATTGAAGATAATTAACTAAATATACAATGACTTAGCACATTTGTAGTAATCATATCAGAATTTGTCATTTTCCCACAAGTGCGCTCTTTATAGTAACATCACCCTTTAGTAATTGGCATCTGCCTTATTACAATCAACAAGAATTAATACTTAGAAGTCATGTCTTGCTCTTCTAAGTTTTTCATATTACATACCCTAATAGCTGCCAAAACCCACATATTCTACTTTTTGGTAAATTGCCATTAAACTGATCTAAATTATTATCACTACTTTGTTGGATTGTTTAGTTTCTCTTTGAGAGTGAGGGATTTATTTAATATCTTAAATGACACTAGTGCCTCCATTACTTACTAAGACATCATATAAACAAACACCTCTGAATAATTGCCTAGTCATTCTCACTGCTTATATTAAATTTTGCCCTTTTTTATCTTTTTATAACCTTTCAGCTTTCAACAATCAGGTATTAATGGCCTTTTGACAAGTATTATGAGTTCTTTTTTGTAATTACTGCTAGACCAAACATATGAGTCCTTAAGTATTTGTGTACTTTCTCATATTTGCTCATTACAGTTATTTTTACTGAGAGTCTTTCCCAATAATTCATGTTTTATCTCAATCTCTCAAGCTTATACAATCTTCAAAACCTAGCTTTAAGGGGCCTGGGTGGCTCAGTCAGTTAAATGTTTGCCTTCGGCTCAGGTCACAATTCCAGAATCCTGGGAGGCAGTGTTGCATCCAAGCCCCCACATAGGGCTTCCTGCTGGCTGGGAAGTCTGAGTCTTCCTCTACCCCTTCCCCCATCCCAGGTCTTGCACACGCACGCACATTCTCTCTCTCTCACAAATAAATAAAATATTTTTTAAAATCCTAGCTCTAATGTCACTTCCTTTATAATCCATTCCTAGTTTATCCCTTATTGATATATTTATCCATAAATTTTCATGACATTATTGTGCATTTTGTGAGGCATTTGTTAAACTGTCTTTTCTTAAGGTTCATACATTCTTTTGAAAAATGTTTATTAAGCACTTCATTTCCTTCTCAATGAGGTCTGACCTACCCACACATTTAACATTACAACCCTTTCCATATACTCATGAACTTATTTTCTATTTTCACAGCGCTCATCAATTTCTAAAGAACCACACATTTATCTATTTACTGTGTTTATTGTATACAATCTTTCTTTTGTACAGTGTGTTGAAAGCTTTATGGATGCAGAAATTTACTTATTTTTTTCACTAATATATTCCAAAATCTAAAATATGTTTGGCACTAAGTATACATTCAACAAAAGTTTGTTGATGAATGAGCACTGACTGCATTCCACTGACTGCAATAAATAAGACAAAATCCATGATTTTCCTATTCAGGGGATTATGATATAGTGAGGGAAATTGATAGTAAACACAAAATTAACCTAAAAGTAAAAGTGTTGAAAAGGAAACTAATAACTTACCTGCACAAATGACATGTAGGCTAAATCCTGAGAGTATCTTCTTCAATGAGCTTCAATGAGCTGTCCAGATGGAAAAAAATAGCACATGTGAAAACACTAAACTCTAAAATTTTCATGCAGCTTAAGAGATGTGAGGAAGATGTTCATAAAGAGATTAGAGAGGGAAGCCTGGGTCATATATAAGATTTTATTCTAAAGCATTGACAGGTCATTACAGAATTTTAAAACAATGGAACTATATACAGTAATTGTATTCATATATTTGAAAAACCACTCTGGCTGTTGGATAAGAAATGAATTGGAGAAGAGTTAATTAAGTAAAACCTGCCTGGCAGCCTATTACAACAGTTTATGTAGAGGAGGATGGTGACAAGAGTTAAGATGGTAACCCATGGAGAAAAGTGAAAGTAAGTTCTTTGTTTACTTGATTTTTTACAGGGAACATTACAAATAGTTTGAGGGCAAGAGGCAGCTACATTTTAGCTGTTGTCTGCATGGCCTCTTTATGTTGAGGGAACATGAGGTTGAGATCCAGATATACCAGGATTTGTAGTTCCCTTTCCTCCTTTTTAAGCTACGTGGTTTTGGTTAAGTACTCAGCTCTTTAAACCTCTGTTTCTCTGTGTATATATTGAGAGTAATCACATGCCACTTATCAAACTTTGGTGAAGGGTAAACAGTGTATACAAATCTAACAGAGATGGGTTAACAGAGATTGCTATCTGTAGTAGGCTCTGAATAAATACATGCCCCTAATGCACTACATAGTTCTTTGAGTACTCTTTTACACTCACATTCACTCAAAAAATTTTGTAAATACAGGTGCCATATAACTTTGAGAGAACTTTGATTTCCTTTTCAAAAATTCAAGTAAACAAACCTTTAAATTATGTTTAAAATGAGCTTAACCATTCTTAAATGATTACTGACATTCAAAACCACTGATTGGAATAATAAGATATCTAAAATAAATAAATTATTCTCCAAATTTAATTTATGTATACTTCAAATGACACTTTTTAGTTTGGGGATCACTACTCTTTCCACAGCTTACTGAGTTTTATCTTTCCATTTTCATTTTGATATATCTTTCGGGGTCAAAAACAGAACAGATAATTACTTAGGGACATACATATGAAATTTATTAAATGGGCTTAATCACATTACTTTGCTAGCAATTTACTGGCAATTTTTAAATAAACATTCCTTTTCTGCTGGCATCTCCATATATCTTCTAGAAGTGTACATGCTTCATATACCCAATAATTGAATAATCCCTTTTCTTTTTATTTTATAAATGAGCAACCTGAGTCCTAAGGTGATTAATTGGTGTACTCAAAATTACAGTTGCTTGATGTCAGAGTTTATTTAGTCTTCGATTTCTATGTTAGCATGTCTTTCGGCTACACCACCTATTTCTTTTACGTTTTGGCTTTACACATATAACCTCTTTTACTAATGTTATTATCCTGACAACCCAGGAAGATTCAGTGAAAACAAAAAGAGAGAGAAAGAGAGCAAGGAAAGGAGGGAGAGGAGAAGAGAAAGGGAGAGAGAAATTAGAGGGTTGGGCTTTTGTGGCTAGAAGCTAGGGGGCGCCCATTGTTGCTGGGCACCTCCAGAAGCCAGGAAAAGGTAAGGAAGGGTTCTTTCTCAGAGTTGTGGGAGAAATTTTCGCCATGCTGACACTTTCATTTTGAACTTCTAGCTTCCAGAACTGTGAGACAATAAATTTCTATTGTGTTAAACCACCCAGTTTGTGGTGCTTTGTTACAGCAGCCCTAGCAAACTGATACAGTCATTATCATCATCGTCTTCTGAACATTTTGTTGCTAAGAATGACTGCTAAGGGTCTCCATTGTAAATTTATGATTTTTGAACTGCTTCCAAAAGCTCCCATAAGGGGGAAACTCCTAACACATCAGATTTGCGAAATCTCCATTGTTGCAAAAAGGGCTTGATCTTCCTCACCAGAATATAAAGAAAAGATAATTTGTTCAGGGACATGTAGATTTGGAAGTTTCAAAACTCATTATTACAGCTGAGGTGAGCTATGGATCTTTGCTGGGTCTGCAGATTTCCACTGAACATCTGGCTTTGGAAAAGAGGAAAGAAATGCCTCAATTGATTACCAGGTTCAAGAAATACTGTTTCAGTGATCAAGTAGGCCATATTGAGATTATTAGAATATTAAATTATTAAGTCATTGACTAGGTTTTTTTTTTTTTACTGTGGGCACAAACATTAATCATTTGTAATCATTATCTTTATTATGAAATCTAGATTTACATATATTGATCGATCACAGAAACTTTAAGAAGCACATGTGAATAAGTAATGCAAAAACATAGTATTGGAAAAATATCTCCTTTGGTTATCCACATGGAAACATTCAAGTTTTGATTTAACCTCATTTGATTGTAGTATGGCCCGTAAAAATATGGGGCAAGCTTTTAAATGGCACCTATTTAAAATGACATGCCAATGAAACACGGCAAAATGAATCTCAGGGGAAGACAACTTAATAAGACTATAAATTTCTCAATATAAATTTAAATGAAATGCCTTACGAGATCGTGAAGGATTGCTGGTTAGCCCCTGGCTATCAGGGAAATGGTGGAAAGGTCCCATGAGAACAAGAGCTTCTGAGAAAGGAAGGTTTTCTGTAAAAGGGGGATGTTATGTTGGGAAATTAATCTCAGCTGGAAAACCTAAAAGGGTCGAATTTAATGGGTTTTTGATAACCCTTATGTATATATGTGGTATTACCTAGCTTTGAAGAACATTCTCTTTGTGTAATGGGCTTTGATATAATTTACAACTGCCACTCATTTTTTGAGTTATAAGTGGTATATTTTCCTAACCACCCCAGAACTGACATGCTGTGTGTCAAATCAGAAAATGTTTCATTCCTCTAAAAAGAAAATGCTTTCATCAAAAACTGTTTCTTTCCAGAGAAATACTTGCAACACACATTTTTGACATACATTTTGGGGAAAAATTCTTTTTTTATTATCACAAAAAGTCACTTCAGGCTGTGCTGAGGTACTGATTAATGCTTGCCTGGGTGACACTGAAGGTACTCATGTTTCACTATGCTCTCCAGACAGGCATTAATCGCTTCCAACACACCATGTTGTCATTTCTGCTCCCAGGTTGGAAGCACTTAAAAAAAATGCTTCAAACATGGAGTAAAAAACACAGTAAGGAATAAAGGAAAAAAAAAAAACTACAAGTGGAAGTTGAAAGGACTATCATCTTACTCAGTATTTTTTTTACCTGATTTATTTAAATGATTGCTGAATTAGGAGATTGTGCTAAACCAATAGGTAGGGAAGAAAATCTTTTTCAATCTTTTGTCTTCAAGTGTCACTAGATGATAAATTAAACATTGAAGTGAAGATTAACGTAACTTACTGAACTTTGTAGGCAAAGTAAGGCTTATTGTTACAGTTATCCTTGACTATAATTTGTAGGGAGGATATTAAGTCTTAAGACTCTATTTGTTTGATCTGAATAAATGAAGGATTTAGACATTGATTAGGGTATGGCAGTCTTTGGCCATGTCACTATGTATGGCTCCTAAAAAACCAGAGGCATCCAGGCATCATTTTCAGCCCTTTCTTCTTTGCACTCTTGAATTAGCTATTAAACTTTCTTCTTTGCACATTGTCAAAATGGCTATCAATAAAAAGTGCATGGCTGATATTAATGAAGATTGATAGAGTGCTTCTTGTGTATCAGACATAAAATAAGCCTCTTACAAATGCTAGTTTATTTAATTCTCAGAATAATCCTGAAGTGCATTTTAACATTGTTTTTTGTTTGCAGTATTTTGCAAATTAATGCATACAGAAATTAGATGAATTTTGCAAAACACTAGTTGTTAAGTGAGAGAACCAGAGTTTAAGCCGAATTATATCTGATTCACTACTTAGCCACTACTATAAGGCACTTTACTAATGGCACCTTGAATCTTTTAGGTACTTCATAGAAAGAGTGAAGAACCATGACCATGAGCTGTATAAGTCCATAGTAAATGAAATTCCATAAATTTTGAAATGAAAGTCCATAATTTCATAAATTAAAGTCCATAAAAAAAGAAATTAATTGATTGCTTAAAAGTACTGTGATGACATTCAAGGAAGTTTTTTAAATGCATAGTACTTCAGTCATTAGGACCATAAATAATTCTTAAGAGAAAATCATTCTTAATAGAAAACAAGAAGCATTGTCACATGAAAGATGATTTCAACTGGATTGCCTACAAATATGTCCCATAGTCAAGTGTACACTTCAAATTTAATCCTTTAAACATCCTACAATAAAACATAGTAAAGATTACATGTGTTTACCAAGTAAATAAATAAACAAAAGGCTGTACATGGAACATATGAGGATGAGCTTGTTGGTGACGATTATCACTGATTTTTATTGGTTTCAAACCCAATATTGCAAAGGTTTTTGAAAGGTTTAATTATTTGAGTGAGAGAAAAAGAATGCACAAGTCGGGGGAGGGGCAAAGAGAGAGGAAGAGAGAGAATCTCCAGCAGACTTCTCGCTGAGGCCTAGCCTACATGGGGCTCGATCTCACAACCCATGAGATCCTGACCTGAACCGAAATCAAGAATCAGATACTTAACCAACTGAGCCACTCAGGAGCCCCTGCAAAGGATATTTTTTTAAGTGGTGGAACATTGCATATTTTGGTCATGTCCAGGCTTATACTAAAGAACATTTTGAACTACAATGAGAGGGAGGGAGACAGAGAGACAGAGAGAGGAAGGAAGAAAGTAAGTCTATCTAAAAGACTAGCAAAAAACTGTAATATCACAATCACTACTTTTATAACTTACTCTGATCTTTCTGTTTGCTAACTATAATTTTCTTATTTTTTCCAATATAGCTTGAGGTTGATTTGTGATGAAGAAAGCTTTAATTTATACTGATCATGTTGCAACAATGAAACTAAAACACGAAAGTATATATCGTATGGGATGATAATATATTAAATATGCAATAATTACATAACATTCACTCCAGTGGGGCATAGGAGTAATGAGCAGAGAATATGGCTCACTCCTATTTTAGTCAGTAAGAGAGTACATTCCCCATAGAGAATTTAAATAGGAAAATAACAGCAAATAAAGGTTGCTCTGTTTTTCATTATTACCATATGGCAATTTTAAATGATGCAAATTAAAAAATACTTCTTGATATGCTGCTCTTTCCTTGCTATTCCACTGATACTCTACTATAAAAATGTATGAAAAACAGGTAAGAGTTAATACTAGCTTATTTAGAACTATGTTTAAGAAGAGATTTTCATAATTAACATATTTTGTGTTTGCGCACTCTCACATTTTCAATTATTGTTTATAATACCTGTAAATACAGGCCCACAGAATTCATAGATAAACATAATATAACTTCTTTCCTAGAGGAGCCCAATGGCAGGGAAGCTGGAGACCCTTGAACATGCTAGTGAAATAAAGCTAATATTACATAGTCTTTAAGTTAATTATTGATATATTTCTCATAAAAATTCACTACGGCATACACTATAATATGTACTTTTTATATGTATTTTCAACTTCAAAAAAGTTTATTGAAAAGCTAAAAAGTTTAACTGAATATATGGGGAAATAACTTCATATTAATATCATTAATTATAAAAATTATATTCATAAAGATTTAATTATGTATTTTTCAATGAAAAACTTTAGTTGTTAAGGCAGTTTTAAATTCACAGAAAAATTGAGTAGAAAGCACAGAGTTCCCATAAGCCCCAGGCCACTGTTGGCATCCTCCATTAGAGTAGTACATTTGGTACACGCAGTTGATGAACCTATACTGACACATTCTGTCAAAGTCTGTATTTTACATTAGGGCTCACCTTGGTGTTGTATATATTCTATGGGTTTGTACATATGTATAGTGACACATACCCATCATTACATTATATAGAATATGTATACTGTTCTAAAAACCCTCAGTGTTCCACCAGTTCATTCCCTTCCTCTGCCCAAGCCCTGGCAACCACTGATTTACTTACTGTTTCCACAGTTGCCTTTTCCAGAATGTCATCTAATTGGAATCATAGGATATTTTCCTTTCAGGAAAATAATAGGCATTTAAGTTTTCGCTATGTCTTTTCATGGCTTGATAGCTCCTTTTTTTTTTTTTTTTTTTTAGCACCGAGTAATATTCCACTATCTGAAACCATGTACCTCTGTTTTTTATGCATTTATCTCCTGAAATATATATTGGTTACTTCCAGATTTGGGCAATTATGAATAAGGCTACTATGAAGATTCATGTGTACACTTTTCTTTAAAGTAGGTTCCATGCCCGGGGTGGAAGCTGAGGCAGGCTTGAATTTATGACACTGAGATCAAGACCTGAGATGAAATCTAGAGTCACATGCTCAACCAACCAAGCCACTCAGGCTCAATGTACATTTGTGTAACTTTTTTGTGTGTAGACATAAGTCTTCAGCTCCTTTGGGTAAATGCCGTGGAGTATTATCATTGATGGTATGATAAGAATATGTTTTGTTTTATAAGAAAGATTATATATTTTTTTAATTTGAAAGTTGGTTTTCTTGATTCAAAAGAATTCCTAAAAATACTTATCAATTTCTATAAATATAAGCAATGTCATAAAATATATTACTTTTATTAATTTAATTAATTGAACAATTTTAAGCAAAATAAATTATTTCAAAATATTAGAAAAAGAAAATTGTAAGTAAGATATTAATACTTTTTCATATAGATGATATTAAATAGATTGAGATCTTAAAATTGATGTTACCCAGTTTGTCCTTCGTATTATTTATAAAACATCCCTAACCAGAATATTACACCTTTATGTAACCATCATGAAAGTCTATTTGAGAAATGGAAGGAAAGTTTTGCTCTTCAATGTCCAATATTCATGCCAAGCAGAGTTTGAAGACAATTTTAGAGTGCCATGTATTTCATTTTATTGTGAAATATGCAATATATCTTTACTTTTTTGTCCTCTTCTAGACATTAGAAGAAAATGACCAAATTCCAGAAAAATGGGACCTCCTGGATAATTACATAATGCTTAATATCTAATATATCTAACATGGCATATATTTGTAGATACATCAAAAATGATTTCATCATGCCTTGTGTATGTAGTTTCAGTAAGCCACTTCAGAAAATAACTACTTCTTAAATGACGTAAAGCTTTCACTTAGTTACATAGATAAACACTACCTCCTCTAACGTAATGTAATACAAAAGAAAAAAAAAGATATTGAATTTGGTACAAAATTGATAGAAATTTGGGAGTTTATTAAGCCATGATTGATACTTAATAAATTATAAATAAAACATTGATAAACAGAATTTTATACAATGATTGGCTTTATTACACATAAGAGGAATTTATGTTGGAAAAAGAGGAAAGCTGAATCTATGCTAAAACCTGAATTTATCAATTTCTTGGTCTACATTTTTCTGCTTTTTTTTTCATTTTTCTACCTTTAAATTTCATTTTAAATGGAGTCTATAGCTACTGGTTAAAAAAGAGAATAACTGTGACTAACCTAAAACTTCTCAAGAACTTTAAGCAAAGTATCAGTTAAATTATATGTATATAAACATATTTTGCATGATTATATGCATAATATACAATTCTAGTCTCAGGCCTGTTTGTGTTCAAAAAAATTTTTAAAAAGAGGAAAAGAAAAAGATTTTGGAAGAACGAGTATCATGATACTGAGTGGTTCCTGGGGCTCCTGGGTCCACTCCTAGAGATTAATGCACAGCAAGCGTTGGTATAGCCCATGAAATTTCCTTTCAAGGACCTCCTAAGTGTGGCTGGTTTTGCTGGTCTGGAACCCTTGCTCCTACTTGCTACTCACTGTGTAGTCTGTAAAACAACAACTTCAGCATCTTTGGGGAACCTTAGAAATCCAGAAGCTCAGCCTCAGCTGAAACCTACTGAAAATTTAACAAGATTCCCAGTAGTATGTGTGTACCTTGTATTTTTAAAAGCACTATCCTCAAGCATAAGAATATGGAAATTTTCTTTATGAAGATGCCAAATTAACTCCAGAGATTTGCCATACCTTATACCCTCTGATATTGTGCGCATATTAACATGAAACAGGTGGGAAAAGTCAGTTGGGATAGTTTGCTTTCTAGGACACTCCATAAAATGCAAACATAAATAAAAGGGTTATAAGAATTATTAAAAGCACTGAATACATATAAGATTAGTTATGCAGCTGAATCATATTGATTATTGGATTATGTGAACTACTGAGATTTTCATTTGTTTATATGCCATCTATCTTCATTTCTAATTTGAAAAAATATACAGTCTAGTCTGAATGCTATTAAGAATCAAAATAAACTATTCTGGCAATAAAAAACATAGTCTTTTAGAGAAATAACCCTATAGGGCCCAAATTCTGCTAAAGAATGAGCCCTGTATTTACTAAATCTGTCAGGAAAATCCAGGATAACCTCTCACACTGTCATTCAAGGTAAAACATGGCTTTTTCTGTTTCCTTCTTTTCCCATGATTCTTACTCTTCTAATGGGGTCATTTCTAACTTGACAATTCAGGTGCCTCATCTCTGCTGAGCATATTTTCTAATGTGTCACCGAAGTGGTAATTTATCTCTCCTTGTCCCTTATCACTGGGTATGAAACATTTAATAATTGACACTTTACACGGTCTGTATTAAATCATTTTGTCAGCAGGCTTTCATTTATTGGGCTCCACACAATCATAGCTCTTGGTCTCCATGGTTTGAAAAGAAGCAAATGTATATTGTCATGAGAAACATCACCTACTTCAATGGTGGAAATGTCAAATAGTCATCATGTTTGTTTTCTAGTGAGTCTCAAATACCTTGAGAAAGGGAAAACAGTTGCAAAAGTTCAGATCCTGCATTTCTGGAATTTACAATCAATATTAAAAAAAGGAAGTATTATGGTTAGCCTAAAATGGTGCTTTACTAGGAGGTGAAGGAGTCCAGGCACACTCCAGTTTTACGACCTTGAGCAGAGCTTTATCTCTGAACCTATTTTTCATCTACAAAATGAACAGATTGTACCAGATGAACATTGACTCACTGTAGCTTTAACATTACTTAATTCTATGTGAATGACTCATGTTACCTCTTAAAGAATAAAACCGTTATGAAAACAGTTTTAGTAAATTATATATAGGCATTTAAAACTCAATATGAATACTCAATGCCTCTTTATTTACCCTGAAGGAATGAGTCCAATGCCTGTATTTGAAACACTGTGTGCTCTAATGGCATAGAATAGCTGAGCCAGAGGAATTGTCAATGTTATTTAACCCTCCCAGCCCACCACACACGGGGACACCACAGTTTCTGCCATAGTTCCTTGATAGGCACGGTCATATTAACACCAAGAACAATTGACTACAATCTGGAAACATGACTAAGGAATCATAGGAAGGACAAAGAGAGATAAAGGATTCTTTAGGAAACAAAAAGGAAATGAGATGCAGCTTTATGCATCTCACCTAGACAGTTGTGCTAACATGCTGAAAGGAGGGGGTAAGATCTGTCATTGCAAGTACTATTTAAGAAAAAAAAAAAAAAAAACAATCCCAGGCAGGTCAGTGTTAAATTAAACTCGTTTGTTACACACTATTTATATTACATAGAATATACCATAGATCACGGTCCCTGAAAAGTATGATTACTCATTAAAAACTGAGGTAGCCCAGCTGCTGCATAAGACAAACACGATTAAGTACTTTACCTCGGTAAAATTAGAGACAGAACGAAAACATTGCAAAAAAAATTTAGCTCACTTCATTTAGAAGCGTACTTATAATGAACTCTTGGCTATGTTTATATTTGGTATGTCTGAACTACCTGTTTTTTCTTATAAGTAAAGGATAACAATATGGTGAGATGTTAAAAACAAAAATAAAAACAAACAAACAAAAACCTTCGCTTCTTCTCATTATATAGTATATTCTGGCACAGTGTCACTGAATAAATGCCGAAATAGTACCACTGGAGTTTGTTCCTAATGCTTCCCTACGGTGCAAACATTTATTTATTTATTTATTCCTGTTCATTCATTCTGGGAGATCTGCCTCTTAAGAAGCAAATTAAAATTTTATTTGTGACTTTGAATTACTGTGAAAAATGCCATCTGGAATAGGCCTGAGACATGATTATCTCATTTAGCCTAATAGAAGTTCATCAGTTTCATATAGTTCTGGCACGGAGCAGAGAAACAACCAGACGTCATTCAAAACAATAGGCTATTATTATTATTATTAATACCAAAATAGTTTTATTTCCTACTGAGAAATTTCCTATTTGACTGGGCAACTCTGTTATTGCCACAAACACGGACATACAATGTGGTGGTTATTTACTGAAGTCTTGTTTGTGATTATATAAGATCTGTTTCATTGGCTGAAAGCAACATAAAATCAGGTGTCATTGGTTTCCTGAAAAGTGTTTCCTTTAAGAATATTATGTTGTGTTCTTCATAGCCTGACCCCTGAAAAAAAAAACCTTAAAATAAACACATTAATACTATTTTTTGTTGTTCTAGTAATATGTAAGGTTTGCTTGATGTTTTGCAATGACTCAGAGATCATTTTAAACCTGTCAGCCATGATTCAACAGAGAATTGTATTAATTTCCCAAACCACAAAAAACTACCTTTGTAATTATTTTCTTGCCAAGTAAATAAATGAGACAATGAAGAAGAAAAACTAGGTATACTTTCCTATTAAAATCAAATTAATTTTTATTTTTCATTAGAAAATAATATATGTTAATTGTAGGAATATGAAAAATAAGTGTGAAGTGTGAAGAAGGGAGTAAAATCAGTCCATAATTCTGAGATCCACAAATGGTGGATGGGCCTTTCAGATCTTTTTTTTTTGTTAAGTAATTTATGCATTTTTAATCAAACAAGTAATACATAAGTAAATGTTCCATAAGAGATATTCAAATATTATTCCAGAAGGCATTGCCAAATCCCCTCCCCAATACACACACACACACACACACACACACACACACACACAACACATACACCAAGGCCAAAATGTGAAAACAAGTTCTGTTAAAGTTTTGCTCCTTAACTTCCCAAATATTTTACATGTATTTTATACAAATACATATATTTTATAAACAAATGTATAGTTTCCTAAAGAGATAACTAGTGTTGTGATATAATTAAATTCATCTAATTCCTCCTTTGTGATTTTGCTCTTTGTGTCTGTCTTCTTTAAGAAATCCTTTCCCATGCCAATGTCAAAAGTCATTCCTCTTTATTTTCTTTCCCAGCTCATAGTTCTTTGTGGTTAGGTCTTTAAGACTTCTGGAGTCCGTACTTTATAAATAAGAGTTTTATTTTACTTTATTCATATATGGCGCTGGTTTTCATGAGATTATTTAAAAATCCATAACTTTTGATTGCTTAACATTTCTATGATATAACAATTATGGCGTATGTATAAATTTCTTCCTATATTATTTATTCTATGCCATTGATTTAATTTATCCCACTTTCACTGGTAGCACACTATTTTAATTATCAGAAATTTTCAATATTATCTCAATACATGTGCAGGAGCATTCCCTAAACTGTGAATAACATTTTATAAATTTTCCTAGATATTTGTGAATCTTTATTTTCTATATGCATTTTAGAATCAGTTTGCACAATTGCAAAAATAAAATCCTTGGGTTTTGATTTAAATTGCAAAAGTAGCATACATTAATGCAAGAAAAATTGACATCTATATAAGATTGTAGTCATTTCATCCACTAACATGGTATTCCCATTTATTTGGAACTTCTAATATGCTTTTAATATTTTTTTTAAAAACTACTTGGTAGTAGGCTGAGTAATGACCTCCAAGGTGTCCATGTTCTAATCTCTGGAACCTGTGACTATTACTTTACATAGATGAGGAAATTATCCTGGATTATCTGGCTGGGACCTAAACATAATCACAAATGCTCTTAGGAGAGAAAAATAGAAGATTTGTCACAGAAGAGAAGTCAATGTGACCATGGAAGCAAATAAAGGAATGATGTGCCACAAATTTAAAAATACCAGCAGCCACTAAAAACTGCAAGAGTTAAGGAACCTATTCTTCCTTAGAGCACAGGGAATGAAAGTTCTGCTGACACCTTAATTTCTACTCAGTGAAACTGATGTTGGACTTCTGACCCCCTGAACTATAAGAGAAAAAATGTGCATTATTTTAAGCCAGGAAGTTTGTGGCAATTTGTGACAGTAGCCAATGTTACATGGATTTTGGTTAGGTTTTTGTTTTTGTTTACAGTGCAGATAATACAGAATTTCTATTATATTTTTAATTGGCTAGTATAGTGATAAAAAGTTATATATCTTAAACTAGTATCTATAAAAAGTATTAAACTTGTTGGTTTTTAAGTCTTTATATGTAAATGATCATCTTATAAGTTTTCTTTTCTTATTTGTAAAGATTTTATTTATTTATTTGATAAAGAGAGAGAAAGAACAAGTGAGCATAGGCAGGGGTTGTGGCAGAGGGAGAGGGAGAATCAATCAGGCTCCCCGCTGAGCAGGGAGCCTGACATGTGGCTTGATCCCAGAGCTCTGGTACCTTAACCTGAGCCACCCAGGCACCTCAAGGTTTTCTTATCTCATTCATTTTCTATGTATCTTTTTGCTTTTTCATTTGTTAGAAATTGATTAGGATTTTTATGTTGTGTGATAGTGATTATGATCAACCTTGCCTTTTCAACATCTAAGGTCATGCAGGTAATATAATGTATCTGTGTTATACATGCTATTTGGCTTGCATTTTCTTTACATGAATTTTTTAAGATTAAGGAAGTTGTTTTCTGTGGTAGTTTATACTATGTCAACTTGATCAGGCTGAAACTTGTTCTCCAGAATGCATTTCTCCTATATAACTCCCCTTTAGATTTGGCTGAAGGAGGAATATGCTTAGAAGTTGGGAGTCATAAGTGAAGCAATGGCTAATACTCTCTGCATATCAGTACGGCTAGATATGGAGACAGAGAAACTCATTGGGTGCTGGCAATTTTCATGTTGCTCTCACTTCTGCTTCACATTTGACTCTCCTTGATTGCTGACTGTGTAGATCAACTGTGGCCCCAGCTCTACCACCTGATTCTTGGTTTGGATCCACTTGTTAGCTTACCACGTACCTAGCCAATGGAACTTCCATTTCCTTACACGGGTATTCTTGGCAGAGATTCTGGATTCAATGTGTTAACTTAAAAAGGCTAGAAAAGGCTTTAATAGGTTAATTGTTAATTGAGACCAAGATACGTGGGTGACCCACATTAAATTCTGTTGGCACGCTGGAAATCCCTGGTATACAACAGAGGAAGATACACAAAGGTAAACAGAGATTCAAAGCTGGAATGGATTTTTTATGTAAGAGTTGCTTACCTTCTTCATGATTATATCCTATAGGAAGTTGAATACAATACTTTTAAACAAAGGCTTTGAGAAATATATTGGAAGTAGAGGAAAGATCCTTTAATAGCCCTATAATGGCTAGTCTCTACAGATCAGGAATAACAGTGAGAAATGCTATCACTGAAATGGGCAAGGATCATGTGGCAGCATTTACTCATTAGAGACATGGTGTGTGTGATTACCATAATGAATTCACAGAGATCATTTGCATTGGCTAATTGATCATGATGTCCCTGGACTGCAATAAGTGGGCAACCTACTAATATTGCACTGATTTGTAACAGTAGAAATGCTCAGTACAGTTGAACAGACGTCTGATTTGGATGACAATAGAGTCACTACTTAACTCTCAAAAGAGTTGAGCCAGTTCACAGACCCATTGTCTCTTAACTAAGAAGAGGACAGATCCTTCTGAAGAAGGATCTTGATATATTGCAAATTTTAAATCTTCCTTTTAGCTTTCCCTGAAATGACTTGTGGTCACTTACCGGGATAACTCTGCATTGAAAAAGTGAAAATAAACAGACTTAGGTTACTGGACACTGGCCCTGATGTGGCTCTAATATTTGGTGACTCCAACACCATTATGGTCTACCAGTCAGACTGAGTGCCTATAGAGGTCAGAAGATTTAATGAAGTTTTAATGTAGATCCTTCTTACAGTGGTCTGGAGTGCTCCTCAGTATTTGCAATTTGTGTTAAAAGTTGACTGATCAATTAATATCTCAAAACAGTCAAATCTACAAACCCTTCAGGGATGATAGTATGACTTACCACACTGGGCAAGGAACAATGACCAACAGAAGTAATTGCTGAGAAACAAAAGAATATGCAATAGATGTTGGGATAAATTATAAATATCACTTCACAGATGACCAAGTGAACAGCTAGAGAAATGAGAATTTTGGGATATGTCAGTATTTCTTCCTGACTTTGATGTTAACCAATTATGTTTTCTTTTCTCTCCCCCTATGGCCCACCCCCATCTCCTGTTGCACTCCTGTCATAAAATAGCTCACTACCTAAGTTACAGGATATCAAAAAAGGAATGCCATTCAACCATAAGAAAAATGAACCATCACTCAAAGATGGATAGAGAGTCATGTGGAACTTTTGAATCATCTTCTGTGTCTTCAGTTGAATGATAGCTGGTTACTCTATGTTGGGTTGAAGCATGATTTTGGTATTGTTTTTATTTGAGCATTAAATGTATTTAAAGATGTGTTTATGAAAATCAAGTTGATTAGAATGGACAGTACTTTTTGGAATTTTGTCAAATTAATACTTTAGACTAGACTAAAAGAAAATTTGGGGTAAATTTTAGGAAGTGGATGTGAAGGTGTCTGTTACTGTTTGACATTGTCATGGTTAAGTGTGGTAACGTACAGACATAAAAGTTGCCAGCAAATTCCAGCTTGTCTTCATACTCCTTTACCCCCATACAACTTTTCTTCCTAACTGTTGAACCTATTGATCATAATTGGTTTCACGTCCTTCACCAGATGCCAACAGTGGACCCACAAAGGTGGTTCCTTAAAGAGAGCTCTCCAAGATATTTTCCTTAATGGAGTCATTTCAGTGGTGAGATGCGCTAGATTTTTAAGACTCTCTGGTTGGTGTCCAGTCCTATCATTTAACTTCATTTCCAGAAACTTCAATCTCTAGCACCTCTGGCAGTTGTGTAAGGTCAAATTTCTCTAATAAATCCCTAATCCCATAAATTAGGGTGGGTTTTTTTGGATCCTCATTGAACACTGACTAATATACTTTCTACACTGTGTCTATTAGTTATTGCTGTGCTACAAACACTCTAAAACTGAGTGACTTCATTGTCTGCAAGTTCCAGTTTGTATTCACATTTCTCCATCCACATACAGCTTTTCTTACTTATTAGGGATTAGAAATAGGACAGCTGATTAGTTCCTGGATCTGTTATGATCAACTGACTTATGGGAAATTGTGGGGCTGGAGGTTAGCTTATCTAGAAGGCCACAGCCAAGACAGTTCATTTCTGCTCACAACTTCATGCATCCTATAGCATGCTTGACTGAGCTTTTTCTCATAGTAATGGTAGGGTCTCAAGAGACAGCTAACCAAGACAAACAAACATGAAAGGAAGTAGAAAAACTCAAGCACTCTTTTGAACCTTTTTTTGTTCATCACATTAACATCCTACTCACTGCAGATAGTCATAGACAGCCATAATCAAAATCAGAGGGGGAGGGCATCACATATTTTCAAGGAAATAAAGCATGGACAAAGGGAAATTATTAACTGGGACCATCAATGATATCGATTTATGACATATTTCCAGTTTTCTCATGTAAGGTTTTATTTACAAAGCAGAGTATCAAATATGTTAGAGGTAAAAGTTAAAAGTTGATATAATAGTTGATAATATTTATAATAACAAAATCAACAAATTGCTGTTGAGAATGTATAAGAAATATTTAATACATGTAAAAATCACACAATAGAAAAATGAGCAAATAAAAAATTAATAAATAAATCATAAACCAAAATAGCAAATAATCATAGATACTTAGCTTCATTGGTAACATGTATACAAAAATTAAAGTAATAATGAGATGCTGTTCCATAAACATGATTGGCAAAAATAAAAAGTATAAGTCTGATAATAATTATTGACAACATAAATGAATGTATCTTTTTTTTTAAGATTTTATTTATTTATTCATGAGAGATACACAGAGAGAGAGAGAGGCAGAGACACAGGCAGAAGGAGAAGTAGGCTCCATGCAGGGAGCCCGATGTGGGACTAGATCCCGGGTCTCCAGGATCATGCCCCTGGCAGAAGGTGGTGCTAGACCGCTGCGAGCCACCGGGGCTGCCCTAAATGAATGTATTTTAAATCCATTCCTTTGAGCATTTGAGTGAGGAAAATAATAAACAGAATATCGTGTGTGTGTGTGTGTGTGTGTGTGTGTGTGTGTATGCAATTAAACTACACATAAGTGAATGCTCTTTAGAAGAAAAAATGAATGGTATGTGACCTTAGCATTAATTTAAATATGTAATTAAATTACACAAATATGTACACACATAAGTGCATGTACACACACACAAGGGGCCAAGAATTTTTTTTTTTTTTAAGTGGGAAGGTTGTGCTAGCAAACAGGGGTGGGGGAGGAAGAGGAGAGAGGCAGAGGGAGAGAGAGAGAGAGAATTTAAGCAGGCTCCTGTTCAGTGCAGAGCCAGGCATGGAGGTTGTTTTCATGACCCTGAGATCATGACCTGAACCAAAATCAGGAGTTTGATGTTTAATCAAGTGAGCCACTTAAGTGCCCCTGGCCAAGCATGATTTTTTTTCAAGAATTATTTAAATAAGCTGGTGTGCCTGCAATTCAAAGTTACAATTAATCCTATGTCATGTATCTAATTTCAAATAACAGTACTTTTGCTACCCAATCTCCAAAGTGATCCCCAGTGACCCTTACCCCTAGTAGCCATGCAGTTGGATATTCTCCCTATATACTAAATAGACCTTATCCATGTAACCAATAGGCTATTACAGATATCAAGAGGATAGGATATTTCACAAGAAATTATATGACATGAGACTAAGTGTGAATTTGTTACATTACATGAGACTAAGAATGAATTTGTTACACATTAATTTGTGTTATGACAGCACCCTATTTCTATATATAGAAAACTGTATTAGCTATTGATTGCTGTATAGCAAATTATCTCAGAACTTGGTAGCTTAAAACAACCATAAATGTTTATAAGCTCAGTTATGTGGGCCATAAATTTGGGATTGGCATAGTTGAATTGTTCTGGTTTAGAGTCTCCGCTTCATAGGCAAAATGCCAAATGGGGCTGTAGTCATCTGAGCCTTGACTTGAATAGGAGGGTTTGCTTCCAAAATGGCTCATTCACTTTGCATTCAAGCTATTGCAGGCTGTTAGCACAAACATTTCTCACCATATGCACCTTTCTATAGGGCTGCCTTTGTGTCCATAAACCATCGGTCTGGCTTTTTCCAGAATAAGTAATTCAAGAGAGAACAAGTCATAACCTTCAATGTCTTTTATGACAGCCACAGAAGTCACACACCATTTCTTCAATTTCCTGTAGGTTACTAAGGTCACCACTATTCAATTCGTTAGGGAACAGCACATGATATCACTAACAGGACATGAGCAACCTGTATGCATAGGTCTATTTCTGGATTCCTTATTCCATTCCATTCATCCACTAGTCCACTTCCACCAATGCAATACTATTTAATTAACATAAATAACAAATACACATTCCAATTGGTAGGGAAAATACTTCCTCTTATTTCTTTTTCAATGGGCATTTATTTTACCTTGTGACTTTTAAAGCCAAGCGTAATTTTCCATAAAAAACTCATTTTGGGATTTTAGTCAAAATGCAATAGAATTGATATATTAGCTTATGGAAAATAAAAACTTTCCAATATTGAACATTTCCATCCATGATCATGGATGTTTCTCTTAATTTTTTTTTCCTTTTTTCCTTTTTAAATATATTTGTATTGAGATATAATTGAAATATAACATTATATTAGTTTCAGGTATAAAACATAATGATTCAACATATGTATAAATTACTAAGATCACCACAATAATTCTCATCAATATCCATCACCAAACATAGTTATAAAGTTTTATTCTTGTGATGAGAACTTTTAAGATCTACTTTCTTAATAAATTTATTTAAAAAAAAAAAAAGATCTACTTTCTTAGCAACTTTCATTATTAGTTACTATAGTCATCACACTGTACATTATATCTTTAGGACTTATGTAGTTTATAACTAGAAATTTGTACCTATTTCAATTATTTTAACATTTTGAGTAAAAACGATTTATTTTCTTACCATAATCTCACAGATGTAGTACTAGGATTATTATTATGTGCCTTAAAAATTTGTTGCAACTATGTGCAGTTTTATAAAAATTTAACACATTTCTTTGTTGTTGCGAAAGAGTTCCTATTTCAATATTGTATCCCATTTATATCTACTTATGGAACTCTCATTATTTGTAACAATAAATTGATGCCTTTTTTCCTTATTTCTTTTGATCTATACATCTAAAATATAAATCCTATATTAAGTGCCCATTGATAAAGTCTTCTAAATTTAGTTGTAGTATGTAAGTAGTCTGTGATGATAGAGCTAGAAATAGTCTATGTGAATAAATTGGTCACAAATAATTGTCAAACATAAAAGACATAATAAGAGAAATTAGAATTTCCCATTAGTTTCTCTGTCATCTTTCTTTATTTCTTTTTTTAAAGAGAATTGATTTTTTTTAAAATTTCCATAAGTAATCTATATCCAATGTGGAGCCGAAGCTATAACTCTGAGGTTAAGAGTCAGTCACATGCTCTACCAACTGAGTCAGGCAGGCACCAGTTTTTATTTCATTCTGAAGATCTTATTTTAAATGTGAATGAGTAGCTAAGAATTTAAGTTAGTATGCATGTTCTTAGTGTTTTATCTTTGGAAAGCTGATACATTAGCCAATAAACCAATATTAATAAAATATTTGTTATATTTTTTCCAAATTAAGAATGTATATAATTTACAGAAGAAACAAATAATCAAAGTTATTTATTACTTTGACTGTATCGTCTTTGGTACAAATTTCATATGTCAATCCATTTTGGGATAAATTGGTAATGAATTCTAAAATTATAATTTATAAGGTGCAAAATTTATATCCATGACTCCCTACAGGCTTGTACTTTAAGAACTGATATTTGTATGTTTCCAAACCTTTGGGTGTTGGCTGAAAAAAATCAATTGAATTAGGCAAACATAAGATCATGACAAATTAATTACTTGATTCCAATCAATGTTGGTCCAGCTCTTGAATGGGTTTTTCCATTCATACAAGGTGAGTTTCACTGGTTAAGACAGCTTTTCACTGGTTTAGCCAGATATTGTCTCCATTCTTCTCTTATGACATATAATTGGCATATTTCAGATAGACATATGGTGCACAGCTGCATGGTTCCATTTTTGAAAGTTGGCATATACCTCTTCTTCTACTTTGTTCCTTTGACTCACTTCTAGAACTCTTGATGTAAATTCCCAGTTTCTTCCTTTAAAATGATAAAAGGGAAAAAGTTATTTTCTCATAAATTTAGTGTGTAGGTAATAAATAGGTATACAATAAAATTTTCTCAAAATGAAGTCTTCAAGTCAGAAATATTAAATTTCCTCAATACAGGGAAACTTAAGAAATTGTTTATGCATGCGGTTGAAAAGTAAAAGATCAAGAACTTGGATAGTCAGGGAAGTTTGGAAACAAATCCAAATTGTGGATGAATGAATAACTTGAGAAACCAATGTAATGTTTCCTTATGCCAATCTGGCTTCTTTCCACCATGTTAATGTATGTGAAACATTGAGCCATTTCCACTTACTGGCTTTCTCTAGTGCAGCATTAGTTCTAGCATGCCAATTAGAATAGACAACAGATCGAGATTTAAAATCTTCTGGAGTAAAATTAATTATTCCAGAAGAAAATAATGAAACTTAGATTTGTAAACCTCATAACTGAAACTGGATTTTTTCAGAGTCCCGGTGATTCTCTTAATACTTGTTATGGAAAGTAATGACTCATGCATTAGGAAAGTCTTAGAGGTTAACTTGTACAGTTTGAAGGAGAGAGAGAGAATGTGAGATTTCACATATATCATGTGTTTTAAGTGAGGTTTGGTAATACTCAAATTGAGCCGAACCTGAAGAGGACTGGTATAAAGGAGAAAGAGAAATACAGCTATGACATCACATATTGACACCACAAAACAGGGAAGCGATCAGAACCAGATAGGGTAATATTCTGCTCAGAGGATACCAGCATAGACAGGTGACCAGATAGCTCCTAAACACAAGAGCACTACATAAATGCCTTTGTATTAACTTAAGCTTCAGGGGGAAAAAAAAAGAAAAGAAAAGAAAAGAAAAGAAAAAGAAAAAGAAAAACTACAGCTTATTGAGGTTCTAACAGTGTAGAATGAAGACCTCGGTTGAGTCTATTTCAGTCACAGAGATAAGATCATGATTCTTACACAGCTACTTTGTGGATGAAGTATATGCCTTTTCCAATGCAGTGTTGGTGTTGGGTTCAGTACTCTCTCTGCCCATGTTATGTGTTCTCATACTACTTAATATAATATATGGACCATGAAACTAAACTCTAAGCAACCACATTTTTAGAATATTGAATGGTTTGGTTATTAAAAGTTGGGCAAATGTATTCCAGATCCAGAATTGTAAGAGAGTGAGGGGCATTTGTTATAAACGAATAATCTTATGTACAAAATCCCTTATATAGTTATTTTCTTTTTCCGCATTAATTCATTGGCAAAGTTTGCAAAATTTACAGAGTGCTGTACTTAAGGGGATAGAGCAAGAATAATAGAGATGGCAAACATTGTCCCTGCCATTCCAGAACTTGTGATTTAATGAGCGAAATCAGAAAGCATATATGTTGACAATTAAATCTAACAATTGTAGACTCGCTTAGTTGTTTAAAGATGTGAGAGGAAAAGTTGTGAGATTTATGAAATGGAGAATAACTTCTTCTAAAAAGGTAAACATAGAACTAATTAAATGGTTAAAGATTAAATGCTTAAATGATGAAAAGAAGCCTGAGAAAAGAAGGTTTGATAGGCCTCAAAGCTTATACACTTCTGGGAGCCCTATTTTTATTTTTTTTTATTTTTTTAAAGATTTTATTTATTTATTCATGAGAGACAGAGAGACAGAGAGAGAGAGAGAGAGAGAGAGAGAGAGAGAGGCACAGGCACAGGCAGAGGGAGAAGCAGGCTCCATACAGGGAGCCCGACATGGGACTCGATCCCAGGACTCCAGGATCAGGCCCTGGGCGGAAGGTGGCGCTAAACCGCTGAGCCACCGGGGCTACCCTATTTTTTTTTTTTTTTTTTAAGATTTTATTTATTTATTCATGAGAGACACAGAGAGAGGCAAAGACATACGTACATGGAGAAGGAGGCTCCCTTCAGGGAGCCTGATGTGGAACTTGATCCCAGAACCCCAGGATCACGACCTGAGCCAAAGGCAGATGCTCAACCGCTGAGCCATCCAGGTGCCTTGGGAAGCCGTATTTTTAAAAAGGAATACTAAATTATAATGATAAAATACGCTCAAGTGGCTAGTGCAATGCAAGATCTTGAAACGTGTTTCATTTATTTAAAACAATTTAAAATATAGTAGAAATGGATCATATTATGTAGATTTTTTTGGTTAAGTAAACAAATGTAGATTTCTATAAAAAAATCAATGGAAAATCACCAAAGAGATCAATTTTGTAGCTAAAAAATAGGATAAAAATACATAAGAATTCAAGTGCAGTCTGAGCCATGGGTGTTAAACAAATGAGAAATGATAGTGGTTTGATCTATAATGGCAAATTGCAAATGAGCATGGACTCATGACATGTGGAGACAGTGGTGACCAAGTTTGCTAGAAGATCAAGTAATAAGAAACAGAAGCAAGTCTCAAATCAAGAAAGATTTATAGGAGTGGTGGCCTTTACGAAAATGGAAATACCAAGGGAGGAGTCATTTTGAGAGTTTATTTTAGAATCTATTGAACATCCATGTTGGCAACTACATCAAGAAAAAATCACGAATGTGATGGCTGGGGAAGAAAAATTTTGTATTATCCATGGGAGAAGGCCAGCATTACCCAAAAAGTATAGTATATTTCAAAAAGCTATTCAAAAGGGTGCAGACACTAAAAAAAAAAAAAAAAGATGCAGACATTTGAAAAGGGTCAGTATTTATCCAGTACATTCTAAAGCAATCACTTTGCTGAAATTTAGCAATTGGTGTGCAGGGACTATAACTTTCTTCTCTTGGTATATGGAGCAATATCCTCATCAGGGTCATCTATTACAGAAAATGCCACTTGCACTCAACTGGCAAAATCAACATATGTGATTACAATATTGCTCAAGATATACTTTATGAGATCCCAGAAAGAAAAGAAGAGGCTATTATCATGTGCCCCGTGGTTGGCTCATTGTAGGTTCTCAAAAGTTATTTGATGTGCTCTTAGAGATCACAATGTGGGATTCCTTTTCCTGGATGCTCCTTCATATCTGCTACTATGACAGATGCTCGTATTAGAGAACTATAGACTAGTAGGAGAAGCATGTAAGTACACAGACCATATAAAAATTTTTAAAAAGAGCATAAAATGGTTTTATGATTTAGCACTTTGGAGAAGAATGCAACCAGAATGGGAGATCACACAAGACTGTTTAGAGAAGAGAATGGTTATGTTGAGTCTAGAGAACAGCTAGTAATTAGGGAAGAAAAAAAAAAAAGATTCATTATCAGCTCTGCTTGGCCACTTACAGTAGCAGCACTAACCTACTCAATTTATCTCTGGAAATTTCAGGGGAAAGGACTTCATTATGTTGAGGCTAAACAAAAATCTGTTTCCACTTAATTTTCATCCATGATTGCGTTTCTGCCTTTTGCAGCTGTACTGTGTCTACTTCCTCTCACTTGACAGGACTTCAGGTTTCCTCTTTCAAAGGCTTAATGCCCCAGTTTCTTAAACTATATTTTAGTAATGCAGGTTTAGAACATTCACCATCCTAATCACCATCAGCTGGGCACACTCACTTTCTACAGTTGTTCTGAACTTACGAGGTATAGAATTAAGCACACAACTCAAGCCGTATTTAAAACACCAAGAATTAAGGCAAAACTATTCTGTTTTTTAGACTATTAAAAACAACCATTCTAGTAGCTCTAAAGTGGTAGTTTTCACATAATCCATAATTTGTGCAATCAGACACATTTGTGTTTTATCAAAGGTTTCCATACTTAGGCAGTATGTTAAATACACTTAGAAGGTAGATTTATTACTCAATAGATTTTATGGGTCCTTTGCAACCATTAGTGTCTATTGTGTGACCACGAGTTTTGGCAAAATACATGACTACAGTGAATAGGGCATACACTATCAAGGTCTTCATGCAATTTCTTAAGAACCTAATTATGAGTATCTAGCAACAGCAACCGCAACACAAGAAGATCTGGACATACAAGTGTCCTTTAAATAACTTAATAGTAAGGCCACAGTTCCTTAATCTAAATGACCTTCAAAATGTATCTTACATTTTAACAGGGATTCTAAAAAGTGGGTGGGCAGAAAAGATGTAACAGAACCAACAGTGAGCAGAAAGAAAGGATAAAATTGAATAATTTGTAAAACTTCTTTCAAGTTCCTCACATACCTAAATCCTGAGATTTTGACGATAATTGACATTTCAAAATATGATGGGGAATGGCATTTATAATATTTAAGAGGCTTTTTTTTCCCTGTCAAGTTACTCTTTTTTTGAATGAAAAATGAGAAGAAAATGAACCCTAATTAAACTCGTCAATTTTGTGCCTCTCCCACCAGATTATTTGGTACAGTAGTTTTTGTTCTTTTGTTGTATTTTGTCTTGTTTTTATTTACACATGTACCAGGCAGAGAGACTAGACTGGAATGATCAAGAAATATAGGAGGAAATGTGGAAGGCTCCTGAAGAAGTTTAAAATCAGACCTCTTCACATGCCTGTCAAGAATGGCTGTCCAAATATTTTTCAAGTGTACTGAGACTTTCTTGTCTACTGAACAGCCCAAAGGGGTGTCTCAGAGAAACGTGCATTTGAAGGGTGATGTGAGGAGACTTGTAATGATGTAGAACTTGGAGAGCCACAGAGTATTAGCAAGGCTGGAGAAGGCAACAACTGCCATAGCCACACTCCTTTTATGCCTAAACTATTCTTAACCTTTTGTTTTAAAGGAGGACAATGTATCTCACTTCCCAGATAATAAATAAATAAATAAATAAATAAATAAATAAATAAATAAATAAGCAAGGTGTCAAGTGGAAATTTTCAAACCTTTTTGTTAGCAGACTACAAATGTATATGCACCATCAGCCCCCACATGGCTTCCCTTACTAAGAAGTGCTGCTCTCCGGCTAAGGTAAATTTCTCCACTTGTGCTCTGAATCCCATCCCTTCTGGGTTGTTTTGGAGACCATGCTCCATAAACAGCCACATGTATCATGCTACAAATTATTTAAATGAAGACTGACTGACTGAATGAATAAATATAACCATGTAGAAGATACTCATTGCTCAAGTGCAGGTACATAAAAAGGCCTTCTTCTATTTCCCAGAGCCCTTACCTTCACTGTTTATTCAAGTTAAGTATTTGAGGCTTAGAAAGGGAAACAAATTTGCATTTTCTACCTTTGCAGGTTATTCTTTTATGCAGAGAGATCAGAATACTTCAGTCACACCATCTTGAATTTTCTGAGACAAGACTCTTTACATACAATCAATCTTTCTTGCCTCTTTTGAAAAAGAATAGGATTACCCTAACACTTCAACTTTCCAAGTGGCTCTCCTTTTTTGCCTGAATTTTAAGGATAATAACTCAGGGGACATTGGCTCAGGCAGCTGGGTCGGGGGGGACAGGTAGGCAATTTCAAGATATGGCAGATATCGAGTAATGTTTTCACCTGTATTATGTGGCCTGATGTAAAGGTGGGGTGGGAAACAAACAAAAACTGCATATTTTCACTTGATCCTGCTCCACTCACTCAAGACCAGGTCCCTTAGAAGGGCTGTACATATACATAACCTTACACTGGGCCTCTGCCAATAAGGAAAAAAAGAAAAAAAGTCTTTTTGGTTTCAATCCTACCCTCTACCCCACAAAACAATAATAAAAAGAAAGAAGAAAGAAAGAAGAAAGAAAGAAAGAAAGAAAGAAAGAAAGAAAGAAAGAAGAAAGAAAGAAAGAAAATTGAGGACTTGAGGCATTATTTAAAAGAAATGATGGATTTTCATTTCTTTAATATTATTATTTCAGTTTTGTCTATAAAAATAATGGAAAAGGACTATAATTACTTAGTAAAAAGCCATATTTGGAACCTCAAAAAGTAAATAGAATACCAGTGTATTTTTTTCTTCTGTAAGTAGATACTTAAAAGATTTTTTTCCTAAAACATTTTTATAAGGCATATCACAACTAGATAAATTCTCATTAAGTTGTTGTAAAGATGCCTTATTAATACACATTTATCATCACTGAAGAGTCTAATTCCAGGCTAGAAAAAGAAGGTATGTAGTTTCTCCAGAGGAACACTCACTTTGAATAGGCAAATTCTCAAGGAATGAGCACATATTTTTAAAAGATTTTATTTATTTATTCCTGAGAGACATAGAGAGAGAGCAGAGACATAGACAGAGGGAGAAGCAGATTTCCCACAGGAAGCTCGATGGAGGACTTGATCCCAGGACCCCGAGATCATGACCCTAGACAAAGGCAGATGTTCAACTACTGAGCCACCCAATGCCCCAGGAATTAGCACATTTAGATGTTACATTTAATTTTTGTAATAGTTCCATCTAAAGAATTTATTTAATTTCTTCTTTGATTTTATTCTATATAATTTAGTGGTCTTCAGTTGTTATATGTGTACACTTGTTTGTCTTCTACTATTTTATTTTGTAACTATAAATTGTTGATAATAATATGAAAGACCCTTGTCTATAAAAATATAAATACATTTTGGGGCACCTGGGTTTTGGGCATTTGGAGCATTTTGGGGCACATTTTATTACACTTTAGGTAATGAGCCAATTTTTTATCTATAAGAAAATTCCAAACAGCATTATTAGTTGCCTTTATACATGTAATATGTTTTATAGATTTTCCTTTTATTTATTTATTCCAAACAGCATTACTAATTGCCTTTATACATGTAATATGTTGTACAGATTTTTATTTATGTATTTATTATTTATTTATTTATTTATTTATTTATTTATTATTTTTTTTATTCACAGAGACACAGAGAAAGAGAGAAAGGCAGAGACACAGGCAGAGGGAGAAGAAGCAGACGCCATGCAGAGAGCCCTAGGTGGGATTCGATCCCAGCATCCCGGGATCAGGCCCTGAGCCAGAGGCAGACGCTCAACCACTGAGCCACTCAGGCATCCCTACAGATTTTCCTTTGAATCTATTTTAAACTCTTAAGCTTTCCTCATTAATTAATGAACTAAAGAAATCCCTTATTGGTAAGAGCATCAGGATTTTACTTTTTTGAAAATTTTACTTCCTCAACATTCAAATAAATTTGCCCGAGAATCTAAAAATCTTTATTGCATCCTAATAGACTTATATATTTTCTCATAAAATTATTGATAAATAACGAGTGAGGAATGTTCACGTTTCTGGCTATGGAAATAATTGTGCATTCTCCATGGTGTGATAAATGTTGTATCACTCATCACTGTAAATATCTTGAGGAATACTGGAGTTCTTGTAATCACTGTCAATTACATTTCAAAAATAAAGTAATAAAGATGACTATATAAGCAAAGAATACTTTGGAAGATTTGCATTTACCGGTATGACTTAATGCTTTTTACACATGATGAATTATTCACATAATAATTGCATTTGCATTTGAATAAAATTCATGACTAAAAATCTGAAAAAGTCTTGAAAGTATGAAAAAAGTGAGTCATAGAGACTCAAGAGGAAGTTACAAATTGAATAATTATAAATGTTACTATGTTGAGTAATAATTCTTTAAATACTGTAAACTCTCTTCTATACCAGTTGGACACATATTCAGGGAGAAACATTTTTTTCTAGATTGTGATCCAGGTATTTTTGAAATAACTACACACCTACATCTTCATCCGCCAAGAAGAAAACTACACATGGAAGGACAATATTTCTTAAAATAATTTAGATCTTTAGGTTAACCTTTTACATTGAATTTTTCATACCTTAAAATTAAAATCTACCTTCATCAAAATTAAAATTCTCCCCTTTCTAAGACTATACCCCATTCAGGGCCACAGTGAACCAGAGTCCTTTTTATTGAGATTTCATCCCATCATCCCACTACCATCAGGGTGATATAAGTTATAGGGAAGATACTTTCCTCCCTTTATTAAGTATGAAGCTTGCAAGTTAAGATCTAGAAATTTTTCTGTGTAATTTAAATTTCCTTCTCTGATTTTTTTTCCATAGTAGATGGATATCCAATGCAACCTTAAAGATTACTGAAAAGGGCAAAACAAGCTGTTTCCCTTATTTTTATGATATATTTTGACCAATGAAGTGTCATTACTGTAACATATTCTGAACAGTGAAGAAAATAAGCAAATTGAAATTTTATTTATTTTTGTTTATAACCTTTCTTTTTTTAAAAAAGGATATTATTTATTAATCTAGATAGGTAGATGATAGATAGATAGATAGATAGATAGATAGATAGATAGATAGATTTGACAAAGAGATAGAGCACAAGCTGGGCGAGCTAGAGAAGGAAGAGCCCCTCCAATGTGGGGTTTCATCCCAGGATCCTTGGATCATGAATTGAGTAAAGTTGTTACATGCAAATTGTATTTCAATAAATCTGAGGCTGTGCTCCCAAGTCTTCCTTTCTAAAACCTAACTCATGAGTGATTGGTCTGTGGACTACATTCTGGATAGCGAGAACCATAGTAAACATCTGAAATTAATCTGATTTTGAACACCGCCTTGAATTTGTTTATTGGCTTGCTATGTGTTTTTTGGGGGGATGTTAAAACCAAGAAAATTCGGTAAACAGTGTTTATTTTGAAACGAAGACCCAGAAAGCTATAAGAATCTTGCTGAAAAAATTACCAAAAATCTGTGGGTGTAAGACTTTGTTTAAAATAGAAAACTTTATACATGAATTGAGTAGGGATTTGATGTACCATTTCATCAATAAGAACATGAAAAGTATTATCAAAAATAACTGAAATGGGTATTTTACAAAGTATAGTGAATTCCAACCCTTTTTCAAAAGCAAATGCCTCATTTTGATGTATATGCATTGGACTACTATTGCCACCTGCCATATCAAATTGCCTACAATGATGCTAGCATGCAATTATTGATTTATCACCACTGTCAGCAGCACATAGCACTCAATCTCCAGTGAGGTAGCACCATTCTAACCTTTACTGTTGGTGATTTAGACTTTCTCGTTTCCTTTCTATTTTGTTAATTCAAACCATGCCTAGATGGGTTGTCATATCATGTATTTGCCCTCCACTGTCACATAATAGTTCTAGCTCATCCAAACAGCTTACATCTCTTTCAGGATTCTCAGCTCCCACTTGCATGATGTACTGGTGACCTTAGCTTCATTGGTATTCTGTGAATGTCAGAGATATGCTTGCCTCAGCTGCCTGGGCCCTGGTGAGCAGGTGGAAAAATGACCAGTTGAAAATGAGTTGTTAAGACCACTACAGTGAAAAGATTGATGCAATTAATTTTTCATTATGCACAGTGTCTGCGGATTCTAATCAGTTTGGATTGTTCCTCCTTTGAGGCACAAATAAAATGCAAATGGCTTTGGAATGAAAGGGAGCATTCTTTATGGTATAGACTTTCCAAAGCTGTAAAATGGCTCAGGACTAATCTGTGGTGTTAGAAATATTTTATGAATTAGGCCCTGGCAGGGTAATGTAAGTTCTTTCTGGGAAATCTGAGCTGTAGCAACTACAGGAAGCAGCTTGAAAGGTAGATTTGAAGGGCACAGACAACAAATGGGAATGAGACTTGAGTTAAACCTTTCTGGATTGAAAAGAGAGTAGGGGAGCAAAGGAAATTTTTGTTTGCTAAACTAATTGTAAATACACATGGTCCAATCTACAGTCATTATATGTGTAGATTTATTTTCATAATCCATGCAAATAATTTGCAAAAGCAAGACTATGGATTTAGAATTGTCTTTAGTTTCATGATAAAATATATCCCCTAGGTTACATTATCTCCTAAAATTTACTTTGTAGATATGGCAACCATGCATCATGAACTAAAATGAACAAATTAAGTTACAAATAGTCTTACAATATTATATATCCCATTTTTTCTTAAACTAAGGTCATTCCAGTTATAAACAAACAACTGACAATCTTTTACGGATGGTCATCCAAATTTGTTTTCACTTATTTCAGTGAAAGATACTGCTTTTAAGTTATATACTTATCTGAGTAAGATATTTTCCTTAATTTGTATTAAAATTGCTAATAGGCACCTGGGTGGCCAGTGGTTGAGTGTCTGCCTTTGGCTCAGGTCGTGATCCAGCAGTTCTGGGATCCAGTCCTGCATTGGGTTCCCCATGGAAAGCCTGCTTCTCCCGCTGCATATGTCTTTACTTCTCTCTCTTTCTCTCATGAATAAATAAATAAAATGCTTTAGGAAAAAAATAAATAAAAAAATAAAATTGCTAAGGTAAATGTTGGGATGTAATTTAAAAGTTAATATTGGAAAAAGATTTCTAGCTTGGTCAACAGAAAAGAAGAGTACTCCTTAGTCTTTGGGTGCTGTGTCACATGTGTTTTAGGATTGAAGATTTATTACTTTTAAAGAAGTTGTTCAGTTCTTATTATAAAACTATTTGGATTTTTTTCTAAGACATGTAATGAGGAATTACAGTATCCTTCTAGTGAAGTTATCTTTTGAAATGTGATCTAAATTGAAGATCCTATTTTTATGCATTCTAAAAAGCCTTTAACAGCATTATTTGGTGACATGATTTAGGAACAAATAATTGGAACTGCCATTTTTCACTGTGGAGCTCTTCTTAACACGAGAAACTGAGAAAACTATACTTAAACACTTCCTGAACAGAAAAGATACTAGTTATAATTACACTTCAAAATGCTTTCTTACAAACGTGACTTGCCTTAGGAGATAGCAAATGTGCTAAATTTAGAGGTTCAACTTTCAGAAGGAGTAAACTTTTAGAAAATCGTTACTAGACGTGTGCATTTTATACCTGTCAATCGTAATCAACGAAAGATCTCTTTTGAGTGCATTCAAGGTGTGTGAAATACAAAGAAACCTGCCCTCACAATTGTCTTCAATGGAATTTTATTCTAGGCCTTACTGGTTTTGCCAAAACAGTCACCTACAATTCATGAGTAGAGAAAGCCTTTTTTTGCTTTTCTCTGCTTTTATTCAATTATCACTTCCTTCTACTTGCTCAAATGAGTAGAGCAAAATAGGCTAAGGACCCACCCAATTTCAATAAGTAAAAATCAGTTACAAACCTCTCTTCCCTGTTTATTTGTATTTTAAGAAATGATAGTTCAACTCAAAAACTTTCTTTTTAAAAAAATTTATTTATTTATTTATTTATTTATTTATTTATTTATTTATTTATTTATGTAAGAGAGAGAGAGAGCACAAGGTGAGGGAGGAGCAGAGTGGGAGGGAGAGGGACGGGGAAAGAAACTCAAGCAAACTGTGCTGAGCAGGAGCTTGACACGGGGCTCCATCTCACAACCTTGAGTTAATGACTCGAGCAGAAACCAATAATTAGATGTTTAATCAACTGAACCAATGAGGGGTCCCTCAACTCAAAGACTTTATAATCTGTAGACTATATAGACAGGTAACATTTGTGAGGAATTCCTATCTTCACATATTACCTCTTTCTAAATATCTCTTCATTCTCTAAATACTAGAAGAACATAAGTCAGTACATTTTCATTCAGCTTCTGAAATTATATATTACTGTTCTAAAAGCTACAGAATTATTGACTACTCTGACAAAAGGTCTACTATATTCCAAACAACACACTGAGACTCTGTAAGAAAACGTAATATCCTTGTGTATGAATTCACATTATTTCTAGAAAGGTTCATAGCATGCAAATAATTATAAAATGTGTTATATGTCATAAGAATACAAATATACAAAGTGTTATGGACACATAAAAGAGGGGATTTTTACTCTTTGGAGTAGATTCTATTCAAGCAGAACCTGAGAAAATGAGTAGGTAGCAAAAAAAAATTAGGTTACTAAAAGAAAATTCAGATAAGAGTCTGTTGATTGATCCATGGCTCACATGACTGTAAAATGTTAGGATCCAGGGAGTAAAATCTAGTAGTTCTAATGGGCCACGAATTTTCAAATCTGGATGTCAAATGCATGGAAATAAATGTGCTAAGAGAGAGAGAATACTTGAACATATTAGGAAAAACCAATCTTCACTAAGTACAGAGGTAGAAAATAAAGATCCAATGAAAGAGGATAGGACTAAAAAAAAAAATCAGAGGAATTTTTTTTAAAAAGAGTCATTGCTCAGTTGAAAGAAAAAAAATAATAAAGAAGACATCAAACTTGTTATACCAAAGTATTTTCAAGACACAGAACTGTGAAATTGGAAATGAAGGGGTCTTTGATACAGACACACAGACATGCACACATGTATAACTTTTCACTTATTTACATTAGAACATTTTATTGATTATTCAATAATCTCTGAGGATTGACTTTATTATCTATGACTTTGTTTTATTTCAAGATAGGAGAAGTTTTAATATACTTGTGATAAAAATAGGGGTGTTGGATCTGATAAAGTCGAAAATCATTGTTTTATCTATCAAAATTAGCTTCAAAGTATAATCTAGTTTGCAAGAATCATTAAGGAAATTAATTATACTAAGAAATTGATTTGATATGAAGGTAGAAGAGAAACAACTCTTAGATGTCTGCCTGGATGGAGAATTGGAATAAATAGATCTTTTTTTGTCATTTCAACTCTTTCTTCATTAGATCTTAAATATTGGGACACTTGGGTGGCTCAGTGGTTTAGCTCCTGCCTTTGGCCCAGGGCATGATCCTGGAGTCCCAGGATCGAGTCCACATCGGGCCTCCTGCATGGAGCCTGCTTCTCCCTCTGTCTGTGTCTCTGCCTCTCTCTCTGAGTCTCTCATGAGTAAATAAATAAAATCTTTTAAAAAATCTTAAATATAAAAGTCTGTCTTATTCTCTCTGCAAGTGATTGGCAGAGAGCAGCGTCAAAAAATCATATAATAATAAAAAAAATCATATAATAATTCAATTTATTTCACAATAAAAAACCTTATCATCTATGTGGACCTAGATTCCATATTCCTCACAATTTTAGTGGAGTGCCATTTCATGGAACCCCTGGATTAGAATATTTTTGCATGAGATATAACAAGAATATTTTGCACGAGATATAACAAGAATGTAAACATGTCTATATTTGACATTTTAATTAGCTTTGCTTTTTCTTTCACTCACCAAAAGATGTAAATTTTAACCAACTATGTGGAATTTATTTATTTATTTATTTATTTATTTATTTTTATTTATACTTATATAAACCCAAGCTTAAATGTGGTCTTGTGTCTTGTTACTAATAGTGTAGTTAGTCGATGGACAAATGGCACATCAGCATTGCCTAGGTATTTCTTAGATTTACAAAATCTCAAGTCTCTCCACAGACTTATGGAATCAGAATTTGAATTTTAATAAGATATCCAAGTGATTTCTGTGCACATTAAATTTTAAGGAGGACTAGTCTTGTATTTTGGTTGAACAAATGATCAAATGTTTATATACATTTTTATAGTTATTGAAAATGAATATCAAATTAATTCCTTTATAATTGGGGATTTTCCCTCCAGTAATGATATATCACATTAGTAAGTTACACTCATACATACATATTTAGCAAGACCAAAGCTAAATGAGTTGTCTGCATTTAAAGATTTGAATGAGAGATGGCTCAGTTTCAAGCTTCATTGGCTTTAGTCTATCATCTAAAAAGTCAGTGGAAAGGAAAGAAGATATAAGCATTCGAAACGGGTGAGAAGAAGCTTCCAAGAGTGTGGAAAAAACCCAGATCAGCAATTTTGATGAGTACTTTTTTGCAAAATTGCTCTGCTTGAGGATATACTTGCAATTCGAATTCATAACAGTTTTCCTTTCCCATTCAACCTTTCACAACTGAAAGAAAGAAAGAAAGAAAGAAAGAAAGAAAGAAAGAAAGAAAGAAGAAAGAAAGAAAGAAAGAAAGAAAGAAAGAAAGAAAGAAGAAAAAGAAAGAAGAAAGAAATATAAAGAAAGAAATGAAAGAAAGAAAGAAAGAAAGAAAGAAAGAAAGAAAGAAAGAAAGAAAAAAGAAAGAAAGAAAGAAAAAAGAAAGAAAGGAGAGAAAGAAAAAGACATAGTTCCTAACCATCCCAAACCTTATTTATATACCTTGGGGTGTAAAAAGGTTGAGGGCATCAAATAATGTATAGTATACAATTTGATGTCTGAGAAGATCTCTAGTGAAGGTACACTAAACTGACACAAAACTTAATGTCTTTCTTTTCTTTACATGTATTTCTGTAAAAGGATAAACTTGGCATTTGAAATAAGATCATTTTGGATGTTATAAGTCAAATGTATTATAGAGAGGTGGAGGGTTGACAGTTTTGCTTCAGTATCCCAATGTTTTTTTATCCCTAAGTTATTGTAAATACTATATCCTAAGATTCCTAAAATATAGCAATTTCAATTGTATGGGAGTTGTGTTGATCATCTGAGCTTCATAAAAAATTGTCCTTAAGTAATAGAGTAAATTACAGAAGAATAATAATAATCATGGGAGTCTTGAGAGAACCTATTTATTTATGTAATCTTTGCACTCAACATGGGGCTCAAACTCACAACTGCAAAATTAAGAATCACATGCTCTTCCAACTGAGCCCTGAGAAACCTTGTTTGTTATTTGTTTACTTAGCAGAAATAAGAAACCGAGAAAGGACATGACTTAAAAGGCTGAAAAACAGTAATTGGCATGTTTTTAATGAATTTGAAAGAGAACATAATCGATGAAATACATAAAACAATTGAATAATAGATTACTGTGTGATACGTACCATATGGTTCAGAAAAAATTCAACAATTGGCATTGCTATAACCAAACCCTTTCTATTATCATACTAATAATTATGAGGATTTCATAGTGCTGATATTTATAAAAAAGAACAGTAGGGACACCTCGGTGGCTCAGTCAGTTAAGCAACTGACTCTTGATTTCAGCTCAGGTTATGATCTCCCTGGGATAGAGCCCCAAGTTGCCTCTGTGCTCAGCAGGGAGTCTGCTTGAGATTCTCTTTCCCCCTCTTCCCCTCCCCTTGCTCATGGGGGCATGCACGTTCTCTCTCACTCTCTCTCTCTAAAATAAATAAATCTTTTTTTTTTTTTAAAGTAGGAAATGATTGGAAGCTGAACAATAACTCCTAAAAGTAATTTTCATTCACTGACTTATGGAAAGAATCTCTCATTAAAAGATGCATTTGTAAAATTTAATACTTAATAAAATATGTATTGTATTTGTTTTGATCAAGCATGTACAAATAATAATTATAACTTTATTTTAAAAAGAAATATTATTAGATTTTGTAATATTTTTGCATATAAACTTATATAAAATGAAAAATAAAAATCTCAATACCTATAATTTTTGTATGCAACATTTTTAATGTTTGAGAAGTATTAGAGAACCCTTAACAAAATAATATTCAACATTAAATATATATTTTTTTATGAAAAATTTCCCTAGGGAAAAAAGAACAAATATCAGTTTAAGAAGAAAAACAGTGTACATATAGCCTCTAAAAGAAGAGTTTGTTCATATATTTTTAAATAGATATGGTAGCACTGAATCATCATGAAATTTAGATTTCTTCGGTATATTTAAAAGAGATGTTAAATATTTATTTAAAAGCATCAACATATACAATATGTTAAAACCATAATATTAGCAATTAGAGACCAAGTTCACTGTGGGGTTAATAAAGCTTAAGTTCAGGGCTCTCATTTTATTTATACAGGTTTTTCCAAACCTGGGAGGCTCTAACAACATGTTTATAAAGCCATTTGTTCTTATTAAATTTTCAAAAGCAAGTTAATTTCAGTGCATTTGTTTAAGACCTCCATTACATTCCAATTCAATTTACCCTTCACCACACCTTTTCTGATTTTAAACTAGCTTTGGAAATTTTGCAGTCCAAAGAGGAAACAGTTGAAGATACATTTAGTTTGGGTTTCATGCAATAAATTCATACAATCCAAACTCACTTTGTGTAAAGCTATCATTGCTATCTGTTCTATTAAAAAATGACTTTCATGGACATTCTTACACTCACTGTGACAACTCATCATTACCATTACAAGGCTGGGGTCATGTTGTGAGATGAGCATATCCAATGGCATCCAACACTTGAAATATGAGAATAATGGAAGAGAAACAAGATTTGAGAAGTCAAGAATCAGAAGCTAGTCTGAGAAAATTTCAGTCATTAGATATACACAATGGTTAGTAGAAGATACTTATTGATGTCTAATTCAAATAGATAATATCTCCTCCCATACTTGACGATGAATGCAGTTTTGATGATTAGAAACATACCATAACATTTAAAAAACTGTTTCATGGGAATCACCTATCGCTAAAGATTTTAAAATTGGGGGTATGTGGAGGATAAAATCTGTGCAGTACTACAAATAGGAAGTATATATTGAGTATACTGTGTGTGTGTGTGTGTGTGTGTGTGTGAGAAGTCACACGTATTATGTATCCCAACCAAAATAATAGAAAATAAATTTTAACCAACTATGTTGAAAGAGACTGTCTCTTTTTCTCTGTGGAAAGTATTTAAAAAATCATAATAATATGATGACATGATCAAAAAAGTATGCTGCCAACAATATTGAGATCAAAACACAGTATTACAGATGAATATCAGGCAGTGAATTAATACAAATATGTTGTTTTCCTGGATATTCTTTGATGTTTGTATTATTTGCCAGTTTTTTTTTCAGAATTTGTAATTTGCAGTGATTTCTTAGTCTATAGAAATTTTATATCTTCTTTTGTATTAATGATTTGTATTTTTGGCTGAAAACAGTTCTGTGTGTGTAAATCCTGTGTCCCACAAAATGAAGTCCACTTTCATTTGCAATGATTTAAACTTAAAAAATATGTAAATATATGAAAACTATACTCATATATATTTATTCTATTTGCTGTGTATTATAAATACTACATATAACGTATGTATTATCTATATACATTATATATGCACACATACTTTGTACTGTCTTACACAGTAGTTTTGGTAAAATATTTTAAAGTGATTAGAAGTAAAATTATTTTTAGGTTATTGCTATAAGAGATGAACATACATGTCAGTGAATAGTTGTGGCTTTCCATTGCTGCCTTAGTTCCTGTAGCAAGCAAATCTACAATTTCATTGCTGATATAACCCAGATGGAAGGAAGATGTATCAGACCAGAAGGTCCATGGCCTTAGGTAACCTGTGTGGCATGTCATTAGTTTGAGCAGGGGCCACATAAGCACATCATGGTTTATATCCTACCATTTGTATAAAGAGTACTTGGACCACAGTTACATAGCTCTGCTTCATGTGCAACAATGAGCCTACATCCTGGGTGATATTTTGTGAAAATATGAAAGTAAATATGGACTGTTTTAAGTTGGTTTTTCGATATCATTTTATAGGTAATCAATTGATATCATCCATGATTATTTTATACTGAGACTACATAACTCTATCATATGATAAACCACACACAATCATATTTTATGCAGATACTACTTTGGGAGAGCATTTACACTAATGAAAGTCTACATCAGTTAAAAAATTCAGATAAATATGGAAATTGTGCAGATTTTAAAAAATCATCAAAATTACAGTAGTTATATTAAGATGAAACATACTTGAAATTAACATGAAATTATCTCATCTTAAACTGCACGTAAAATATGACATATAGAGAGTAGCAGGGGAATTTTTAAAAGGAGAAAGACTGAGATGTTCACGAGTGAATCATAGTAGTACTCAGGAACCATGTCATATTTAATGGTGTGAAAATGGGAAAAAGAGATAGTCATATATCCTGGGAAGCATAGAGTCATACAACATAAGAGTTTCCTGTCTGAACCAATAAAAGACTTCTGTCTAACATCACTAAATGATACTCTCATTTGAAACCAATTCAGAGAACCTTTATTTAACAGCATCAGGCTTTGGGTTTGTAAGTTTCTCCCCCCTTTCTTTCTATGACCTAGTTTGGCTTTTAGAGACTTACTGATTTGTCCACAGATTTTCAGTTTTGTATTTTTTTTTACTCTTGTGTTCTTAAAATTCATATTCATTGTTGGTGCTTTTTAAAAAGACTTTATTTATTTATTGACTTACTTACTTACTTATTTATTTAAGAAGAGAGAGAGAGAAAGAAAGAAAGAATCTAAAGCAGACTCTGCACCGAGCACAGAGCCCCACATAGGGCTCAATCCCACAGCTGTGAGATCACAACCTGAATCGAAACCAACAGTCAGATACTTAACCAACTGAGCCACTCGGTCGCCCCTCATTGTTCATACTTTTTTAAAATCTCTGGTACACTGAGGCCTGCAGTGTCTGAAATGTGTCTTTAAACAAATGAATAAACAAACAAAAGAAATGTTCTAACAAGCCTTTGTGATTTCAAGATGGGAAATTTTTATTCAACTAATAAATACCCTTAGAACTACTGATTTCCTTATTAGCAATCATCCAAAAACATTTTCAGATGCTCTCTGACCATGATAACAATGAAAGTTCTGCTGCAATGAATATTAATAGCATTTATTTAAGCAGTGAACATTAATATATCAGAGACAATACTCTTCTCTTTGACACTTTTGGGAACTATTTTTGATAAAGAATCAGAAAGGAGATTTCAAGTGACAATCCTACACCAGCCTTCAGGGGTTGAAAGGATGACCTAATCGGTGTTATGAAACCTCTTATTCTTATGATTGATTGATTAATTTTCTTCATGCAAAATGTTATTACTATCCTATTTTCCTTGCTTTATTTGCCTTATCTCTTTTGAGAAATAACAGGGTATGTTAGAAAGCAATGCAAGCAATCAGACATCAAAATTACATTCTTTGTTATTCATCATTACTAAAGAACATACAGTGTTCTGAATCTACCAGCAATATTTCAACACTTGAAGAGATTTAATCATAAAGTTTTGCATATCAAACATACGTATGTGAGTGCATATATCAGATCTGATTCAACTGAATGCATTGTAGTGTTCATGTTAGCATATGATACCTGAACTAGCAGTTAATGAGGAAAGGAAAACAGGCTGGTTACAGAAAACCGTATAGAATTTTATCAAAATCTTGTCATATTTTGGTCAATATGGCCAGCAATCGGCTTTTGAAGTTTATTCACAAAGAGCATTTAAAAAAAATCATTTTTCTGTATATAAACACTTGCCCTTGGTGCTATATTTTGGATATAAATATTTTTACCATTTATATATCAAACATAAACATGAGGTTATGGATATGAGCATTATGGGTTCATGGGTATGGTGAAATAGGTACGTTTCCCTAAGGGTGCTACCATTAAGATGTTTTCTCCCAAATTTACTTCTTTGCGGATTGTATACTTTCTGCAAGGCACCCATTTCCAAGTAACTTGCACAAATTTATATAAACAATTTCAGTCCATTTATTTATTTTCTCTATTATTTGTGAGAGAATAAACCACAATTTCCAAACTATCAGCATATTTATGATTTTCCCCACTTACAGAATAAGATTTTATCCAAAAAGATACTCCACCATTATAAGAAAATAAATTTTGGGTTGTAACTCTGTCATCGCTCTTCAGCCTTCCATTATCATTCTATATCCCTGTTAAGCACCTATTATCTTATTTTTTCATTAAGAATAACAAAAATAACACTTAAGAAAAATACAAGTTTTTCTTTTTCTAGGAAGTCATTAGACTCCATATATCATTTGCCAATGTGAGGCATCATTAACAGTAGTAGAAGTTTTTACTTGGAAGGGAAAGACTCCTTGGTTTATTTAACTTTGTATATTCTACTATAATGAACAAAATTCATACTCATAAAATAGATATGCTACATAAAAGCACCTCATGAGATTTAAACTATTTTATTGCTGGTAAATATACTTTTGTACCAATAAGGTTAAACCTGAAAATACTCTGTTAACCTAGATTTATTTCTGGGAAATTGGACTACATTGACTAGTATACAGGAAAATTTTTATATATCTCAATTGCCTGTCAATGAACGATTTGACATAGTCTTAATAAACTATATTTAGATCATTTCCCTTTATAAATCTGAACAAAGAGACTATGAGATATTATAATGAGACTATAATTGGAATTTTGAGTAAATATTCTGACTTTCCTCCTTGTTAGCTAATGGACTTTAAACGATATGTTTAAGTATGTTTAAGCTTGGTTTCCTCATTTGTATAATATGAGAAAGCATATAACGTATACAAAAATATCTGGTATGGCAGAGTCAATTATATATATATATATGGTATGAGTATGCATGTGTGTATATATGTGTATGTGGGTTTATATGTACACACATGTATATATTGTAGAATTATATATACACATACATATATAATTATATATACATGCACAATTTTAGATACACACATATGTGTATACATTATATACATTACATAGAACAAATAAAACAGATTTTAAATATATAAATGCAAATATATTTTATATATATACATACATGAACACAGTGACACACAGTAGATCCTTACCCACTGCTTAATAATATATACATTTACTTTTCAAAAATTCTGTCCATATATTATGCTTTAGAATATTAAGACAAATATCTCTACCGTGGAAATTCTTGTCATTTAAAATCCTTTGAAAAATATCTGTAATAGCACAATGACATTAGACTAAAACTGCCCGAGTTTGATCAACTAGAAGTTTATTGAAAATCCTGAGCCTGTTCTCCTATTGCCTGAGGGAGATGCTATAGGATAATTTCTTGATCTTCATATTTGACCTATAGGATTGATTCTCATGAATTTTCCTAAAGCAGAAATAATCACCTCGACCACTCATAACTTAAATCAAATTACATCAAAAGGACACATATTAAATCTAAAATGTGGGATGCCTGGGTGGCTCAGCGGTTGAGTGCCTGCCTTCGGCCCAGGGCATGATCCTGGAGTCCCAGGGATCAAGTCCCACATCGGGCTCCCTGCAAGGAGCCTGCTTCTCTCTCTGCCTATGTCTCTGCCTCTCTCTCTTTCTTTCTCTGTGTCTCTCATGAATAAATAAATAAAATCTTTAAAAAACAGTAAATCTAAAATGTGATACTCACAATCCTGCATGATAAGGTAAGACACCAGCTGTAGGAACAGCAGATTTCAGCAGGGACTAGCCTAGCAACTCCTCCCTTTCTTCACTCTTGCACATTTCTATTTCAAAAATGCATCTGTGGGAAGTAATTCAGAGCTGGTGCTATTCTGGGAGGGCCACTCATCTACTCATTGTTTCTTAGTGTACAACTCTCTCATATAATCATTATTTCATTTATACAAACCAAGTATCTTTATTGGTGGTCAGTTGTATGCTTGGCAGTGTGTTAAGGTGATAGCAATTAAAAGAAAAGTTCTTATACTGTATCATGAAAGAGAACATTCAACCAAATAAACATGCATACAAAAAAACAATGGGAATTTGTGCGGAATTCTACACTACTAATTAAAGTCTGAGACAGAAAATTAAAGGAAAGCAAGATGCTAGGCTAGATGCTGAGCCAGTGAGTGGGGACAATGAGATATTTTGGATCTTTCACTGTTTTTTTCAGAACTAAAACCTTCCAACTCAAAGAAGTTTGGTCACTCACTCATTGGTCAGTCCAAACATGAGACAGAATTGTTTTACAGTACAGTAATGGGCAGGGAAAGTCTGAGATGGCCTTCTTCTGAACCCTTTTGAATTGATGAATGGAAGTGCCATCTTGATTTCAGCTCAGGTCATGACTGAGCCCCTGAGAGACTCTGCATTTGGTGGAGAATCTGCTTGAGATTTCCTCTGTCCCCTCTCTCCCCCCGCTCCTCATTCATGCTCCCTCTCTCTCAGATTAATAAATAAGTCTTTAAAAAAAAGTTTTTCAGATGTTGAATGGAGTCAAGGCTGGGAACCAGTGGGTGAGGAAATCATTCTCTTTACTTTTTAGATTTTTGCTAAGGAATCTGCCTAATATATTTTTAACAGAAAATTGACACCCCTCCCCCCATTACAAAAAATCTCCACTCAGATAAAAGGTCTGTTGAATCTCAGGCCTTTATAACACTAAGTGTTAAACTCGTGTGTGTGTGTTTGTGTGTGTGTGTGTATACATCCCAAACACCTTAGTGATACCTTATAATTTAATGAATATGTTTGGAATAGTCAGTCCAAAGCTGTCTTTTAATGCCAAATGATTTCAAGAAACAGGGGTACTTTGGTGGTAGTCCTTTACCAGTAAATATAAAGGAATCTTATTACCTCCAAACTTTTGGGCAAAAATAACCTCCTTTGGAGAAGCACTGAAGATTGTTTAACTCCTTCTGAACTGTGTTCATAATTGAACAGTGTTTTCTAAGTTCATTTTACCTACAACATATGTAATTTAAAAAAAAAATGTTTTATTTAATTGAGAGAGAGCAGAAAGAGCGAGCCCAGGAGGGGGAGGGGGAGGGGCAGAGGGAGAGAGAGAAGCAGACTCTCTGCTGACAACTCAAGGTTTGATCCCATGACCCCAGGATCAAGACCTAGGCCACAGGCAGAAGCTTAACCAATTGAGCCAACCAGGCGCCCCGACCACCCCAGCATATGTAGTTTTCATTAAAAGTACTAAAATATTTTTTTTAAATTTTTTTTTATTATTATTATTTATGATAGTCATACAGAGAGAGAGAGAGAGGCAGAGACACAGGCAGAGGGAGAAGCAGGCTCCATGCACCGGGAGCCTGACGTGGGACTCGATCCCAGGTCCCCAGGATCGCGCCCTGGGCCAAAGGCAGGCGCCAAACCGCTGCACCACCCAGGGATCCCCTACTAAAATATTTTTTAATAAAATATATTTATTTCATTTTTGTAGAATGTAAATGTCATTTTCTGAAAATGTCTAAGTGGAATATAAACTGCCATGGAAGAAGAATACCTGTCTGATGTCTAGGCAAAGGAAAGAGGTCAGGGCTGACTGCTGTTCATTCTCATTTCCTCTGACGCAAGCTCCTTTATTCATTATGTTATATCTTATGAATGGCTTTACTTTTGTTTGTTACAATTATTCTTTATTGCTTGGGGAAGAGGACAACATCAAATAGATTTGGCAAATCAGATTTTGCCTGTTCTGACCAGAAATTTCCTTAAAGCTTATATTATTAAAATATTTTTAAATTTTTGATGAAGGCATGTTTTATAAATCAGAGAATTTTAATCAGAGATGATTTGAAGTATGATATAGATTTATGGGAACTGAGCTAAGGCCCATTGGCATTCTAAATACCAATTCAGTGTATTAGGTGTCTTTTGTTCCACAGTTTCAATATTTTCAGAATGCTCCAACTCCTTATTTTCATCCAATATTGCTTTATAGGTGAGTGATAGTAGCTATCAGAACATCTCTCTTTCTGAATATTCATGAAGCATTTTTTATTTTCTGGAATGAAGAAAAAAGGAAATATATTATTGAGAAAGAAACCTCATTGAAACTAAGGTGGCCTGATTCTGGAATGGTCCTCATTGACAAAGAAATTGTTATTCTTTTTTGTAACAAAAAAATACTGTTGAGGACTTCTAGACAGAGAAATCTAGTATTGGAAACGTGAGAATAGGTCAGCAAGGGTTGGTTGCTTCTTTAGTTTTGAAAAGCAAGTTAGACTTCTTAAAACTATTTTAGTCACTTGGTCTTTGAATAACACATACTTGGGTTTCAATTGTGCTCTGGCACTAATGAGATGTGTCACTTTTGACAAATTTTTCAAGTTCTCTACTGTCTTTGTTTGTTCTTTTGAACAATGGACATAATGGCATCAACTTTTGAGGCTTTGACAGAGCACCTGGCATATAGTTGGACTAAGTAAATGTTAGTTCCCCTCCTTGTCTGCTTTATTTAGTCTTTTGCCTATTGGTAAGGAAAACAATGGAAAACTACTATAATAGTTTCCTTACCCCGCATTGTTCCTGTCAGTGAGGCAAAGCAATGTATAGCTGTGGCCCTTAGCATCTATTCCTGGTTCTGTGAGTCCATACAGCATCTTAGAATTGTGTTAGCCACCTGCCTGATGTGCTACGTCCCTAGATTCCTTCTGTTCACTTCCTTTTCTCTGCTTCCTTAGCCTTCAGCAATAGGAGGAATGGGGAGAACCAAGAAGCTAAATTTCTATCTTTTAAAGAGAGGTCCCTCCTACCCATATTTATGCTCTGCTTCTTCATTCTCCATCCTCTCAGAGTGACGGACTGAGATTCTGTACAGTTTTGTCTTTGGGTAAATTTAGAGGACAGAAATTGTCTAATGAATGGAGCAAAACCACATACTAAAAAGATAGCAAACTATTCTTCTGCAGAAGGTAGTTAACATTTTGAAAACAATTTATTTGGCAGCACTACTGCATATAATCATAAACCAAGTCAAACAAGATGAACATATGCACGTTGTTGAGCTGAGTGGTGGAATGGCTTTTCCAGCAGCAACACACCTGTGTAACAACATAATTTCCAGGTAAATAGCTCTTTTATTGCTAATTAGAATGGAATTTGAGATATTGTTTTGAAGCTCCAGTCGAGAAGCCCAGCTATTTGCACATCCCTGACTGAAGAATCATGTCCCTAGAGCTGGAAAGGTCATTCTCTCATCTTTTGTTCATATTACACTTGCTGAGGACGAGGACAGCTCCTCAAACTGTTGCCTTGATCCTCAGCAAATATGGAGCATGGGACATTACAACCAGATAACCTCTGCATGCTGTCCCATCACAGCTTTTTCATAAAGAGAAATTCATTGCTTAGAGTGGTTAAGAGCAGAGTTTAAATAAGTCTGGGGGCTGACATTATAGATTATAACATAATCTACTCTACTCTTTTTTAGAATATACAATTCTTGGGATGGGTTTTTGAGACAAGAAGAGTGCAGTTATTAATCTCTCATTTTACCTCTGATCTAAAGTCCTGATTCCTATGTTCTTTCATTCTTTGAGGAGAATTTTAAGGAGCAGTCGGGGGGGGGGGGGTGGAGAAGATAAACCACAGGCTCTATTGGTTTAAAATCAGTTGGCACTTAAGTCTGCTTCATGGAGAAACAATATCCTTAATAAAGCAAATCTAGAATAGAGTCAAATTGGTTACAGCAGGAATTAACTCTTGTTCTTTAGAATCTTCTTCGCTGTGTAAAATCGTGAAGAAATCAATGTTAGAGTAAAGAATGGGGGGGAAAAGTGAAGGAAACATCTCCAAGTATAGATATTCAAGCTCTTCATTTTACAGATAAAACAACTGAAGGAATCAGTGAAAATATATTGGCTTCCATAAATTATACTGTTTGGTTAATTAGTAATAGATCTGGGATGAGAATTGTGTCTCCTACTTGATACTGCAGTAGGGCTTTCACACAGTGGACTACTCAAATTTAAAAACAACAAAGGAATGAACACTTTTCTGTTGGTATAGATCTTGGTAAATATTTTCCACCAAGCACTTGAGTAGAATAAAAAGCAAAACTGATCATGTAGCAAATTATTGGAGGAAAAATGTACATTTGTTCTAAAATAGAGAAGGTAATTAACCCAAACTAATGGAATCTGCGTACGATTTGGGATGATCTGCTTTTTCTTTAAAAATTCCACAAATATGCCATTCTTTGAAATATGCCATTCTTGCCAAAGGCAAGAAATCCTAACTACTAAAATAGTAGGTTATGGTTACAAATGTATCATAGTCTATCCCCACTTATTTCATTTTATTATATTATCCCATAGCAAAACAGCTTTAAATACTTGTGGTTATAAAAATTGTAGGTCATAAAATCTAACTTCAATCAACATAGTCTCTAGAATTTGAAATTTAATAGTGTAAGTGCTGATAGAACAGGAAAACAAAAGCATATTGAAATTTTCCTGTGGAAAGACTACCCTCTTGTGACTCCAATTTGTACTACAACTGTCTCCCTTTTTCAAGTTTGGATCTCTACAAAGGGGCTTGGAATAGTTTGATTTATGAGCTAAAATTTAAGTTAACAATGTTCTTAGGAATTCTACTCATTTGTTAGTGTAGCTTTATTTTGAACATATCGAACCTGAATCCTGGGTGTTGAGTAACACCTCTCTGAGATTTGTAGCCTTAAATAATGAAACCCTAAGAAATCATATGAAATTTGAAGTTGTATGTCATCTTATCTAATATATCACTAACATATTACCTCATTTATTAATGCTTAATTTTAAAGCTATAAGCTTATTGTACATGAAAATTTAAAATTAATGTCTCACACTAGCAGCCTTAAAACTACAAAAAGTACTCAATATTGGCAATTACTTATTCCAGTTATTAACCGTTCAAGATGTCATAAATTAAATCACAGATTTTATGTAATAGGAAATGTCAATAATGTAAGCCATTTCTTTGCTCAAATCCAGTGATATTTAAGAATATTTTTTGAAACACATGTTGATGTCTTATCACTAAATGGATACTAAATAGTAAGTAAGTGGTTAGAGGTAATATAAGTGGTTAGAGGATTTCTTAATATCAACTTAAACCCTGTAACAATGTAAAGTTTCAAGGTTGCTGGAAGGACTAATTTGGTTGAAGTCAATTCTCACACTGAAGGGGGAAAAACACTGAGGTCCTGTACAGGATTGTGAACAAGAGATAGTTCTTAGGGATGGTCCTACGGACCCAAACTCCAGCCACAAAGGTGTCTATGGCTTTATGTATTACTCACTCCCTGGATCTTGTAAGGATGATATCCATGTGCATTTATATTGTGTAGTAAAATATTAGTAAAATAGTAAAGGCAGGGTAAAAGACACATAAGGACTGTCTTTGAGTGCTAACAGAGTCTTAAAATTTTTACCTTTATTCTCATTTAATTGGTAGATATTATGGCTATTTTGAAAGTAATCTCTACACCCAATGTGCAGCTAGAATTTATGACCCTGGGATTGGGAGTCTCATGCTGCACTGACTGAACCAGCCAGGCATCCCTTATGTCGTAAATATTATTATTCAGAAATATCCACAGTTCTTCCCGACCTCTTCAGAAGGAGTGAACTTATGCCATTCTGGACATTATGCTCAACGACGTGGCTCTGGATGACTGGATGTCATCACTCATGATTGGATATAAACTTGAAGTGGGTTTGTGATAGTTTACTCACTTGCTCCTCTGTTATGATTATTATAAGAATGTACTTAGCCCAGCCTGCTGGCCCCAGGCTGATGAGAGACTTGAGGGGCAGAGCCTACCTCTTCTAACCAAGCCCAGCCTGGATCCATTGTCTCCGCATTGCCACAGATTTCTGAGCTTTTAAAGCCTTGTGTTGTATGCTTCTGAGATTTTACAGCCTTTTTTTTTTTTTTTTTTGTAGCACTGCATACCGTGGTCATCTTTAAGAAAGCAACTTTCTTTCTTCACATGAAGAATATCTAAATGTTCCACAGTTACATAGCGGCAATGTCTATGTGATTGTTCCATCAGGTCTCTCCTTCCAATTTTTTAAAGGTATTTATTTATTTAGGAAGGGGCAGACGAAGAGGGAGAAAGAGAATCTTGAGCCAACTTTGCAATGAGCACACAGCCGGACATGGGGATATATCTCATGACCCTGAGATCTTGAACTGAGCCAAAATCAAGAGTGAGGTGTTTAACCCACTGAGCCATCCAGTCACTCCTCTTCTGCCCAATCTTAATGAAAAACACTATTTTCATCCTTGAGATCAAATAAATCTCACCTTCTCAGAGAGCAGTTTCTTACTGTTTCTTACTTTTCTGTTTAGAGTATCTCTCAGCAAACAATCCTTTTTGATGACATACTCAACTTCCTTATTTCTTTCATAAAAGTTAACATTACTTTTAATTTCAGTGTTCTTGTTATCAGGAAGCCCCAATCAACTATAAATTATATGAAGGTAAAATCCCATCTTCTTGTTCCCTGCCATATCTCTAGTGTCTAGCTCCCAGAATTCTCTCATTAAATATTTTTGAATGAACAAATGAATGATTTATTCAGCCCATTAATACATCAGTGAGTTCCATTACCTGATCTGGTAAATCCCTACTTCAAACATCACTTAAAAAAAAAAAAAAGAAAAAACAGTCCTCATTAGTTTTAATATCCTCTATAACTGTTCTCTTATTTCACCTGTGTGTCAATTGTCAAGTATTCAGTAGTTGAGCTGATAATGAATTATTTTGAGTTGATTCCCAGTCCCATGCTATGATTAGGCAGATACACACATATTATAAATTATCATTTATTGTCAATATTTATTATAGTCAACTATTTCTGTCATGATCCTATTCCTTCTCCTCTTTATCATATGAAACAAACAAGACTAAAACTCCCAAAATTTATGTCAAAACTGTATCTTTTTACAGGTTTGTAATGATATATGAGTGAGCATCAAAATAGAAAATGTCTCGTTGGATATTTTGTGTTTTTTGCTTGTTTGTTTGTTTGGTTTTAAAGATTTTATTTATTCATGAGAAATAGAGAGAGAGTGAGGCAGAGACACAGGCAGAAGGAGAAACAGGTTCCACGCAGGGAGCCCGATGCGGGACTCAATCCCAACATCCTCGGAAAGGCAGACAAGCCACCCAAGTGCCCTGATTGGATATTTTGTATTTATTCATTTAGCAATAAATATTTATTGCATTAATGGATATAAAAATACCTAGAACTTAGATTAAATCCTCAAGACCTGACAATCCTAGAAAGGAGACAAGAGCTGAGGTAGGTAATATGATAAATACAATTATGGCTTAAACTGCTAAAGTACTTTGCAGGAAATTAGAGTTTAAAGAAAACTGCATTGCTGGAAGAGTATATGAACTTTGGTTTCAATAGGATTCTGAATAAGAGAGAGGAATGCAGTAATGAAGGGTAAGATAGTTTGCTACATAATTGACCATTCATTCCTTTGTGGGCCAGAATTGAAATGAATGTACCAGCCCTGACTGTGTGATAATATATCTTATGGAGAAAAAATTGTAACTGAAAGATTTATATTGCTATTTATACCATCATCAAAACAATCATTTTAAATAGTATTTACAAAAAAAAAAAATAGAAAAATTACCCCTATATTGAGCTAATCACTACATGAGTTACAAAGAAAAATCAACAAGGCATTTTTCTCAGCGAGCTTATAGTCATTCAGTAAGTAACATAAACTTGTCAAGAATTTGGGTCACATATAGTAATTATTTTATAATTTTTTTAGGAGAACTATTTTATATTATGCTTATAAACTCAGGAAAACATTAATAATGTAGAATGTTAAAGTGGCAATGAGAGGGAAAAAAGCATGAAAGGGACTGAAACAGAAGAGATAAAAATAGGAAGAAAAAAGGGGGAGTGGGAAGAGAAGTGATGGAGGAAGCAATGTGCCATGGATTTCAATAACTTTAGTTCTCAATCCAAATCTTGCCAAGAACAGTTGTGGAATGAGTCAGGCCTTGAAAGCTAGCATTTTGATAAGTTATTGGACAGGGAAGGTGTAAATGTGAGTGAAGAGAGTATATTTGGGAGACGGTTCATGAGACAACTTGATTGGGAAGTCAAGATCGCACCTCTTACTGGAATACTCAAATTCTGATCTATGGAACACCTTTGAAATATTTATTGATGCTTGTTATGGGCCGATTTGTGTCTCCCTCTAAATTCATATGTTTGAGTTGTAACCTCAGTACCTAAGGATATAACCATATTTTGAGACAATACCTTCCTTCAGAGAAGTATTGGATAAAATAAAGTCTTATGAGTGGTTTCTAATCCAGTATGACTGGTGTCCTTATAAGAGGACTTTACTGGGTAAGCACGGAAAAGACCATGTGGAACATGAGAAAAAGATGGCTATCTACAAGCCAAGGAATGAGGCTATTGGAAGAAACCAACTTCCCAACACCTTGATGTCAGAATTCTAACCTCCACATTTATGAAAAAATAAATTACTGTTTAAGTCACTCATTTTTCCCCACTCCAACACTGTAGCTCACTCATTCTTCAACAGCCAGTGCTGTCTTCCTAAATCACAGAGCACATCCTGTCAGCCCCTTGTGCATGTCCCCCTAGTGACCCTCCAGGCAAATAGAATAAAGCCCAAACATCCTATTTTGAGCTAAGGTCCTACTCACCTGGCCTTTAGTATTTATCCTCACCCCATCTACTTTCCATTTCCTTCTCCAGCACATTTCAGCCACACTGATCAGGGGTTTCTTCCTTTTGTTTGTTGGTTTGGTTGGTTGTTTTTTCCTTCAGGGGCATGGCATTAAATTTGTATTTAATTGGGTCTTTTCTTCCTCCATTTTTTTTTTCATTATTCAGTTCTCATTCTAAGTGCTAGCTGCCTTGTCAGAGATTCCTTGTCTAAGCTAAAGATATAACTGTCTAGTCTCCATTTTCCTGCTTACTGTTCACATGTTATCCTATTTTAGTTTTTTCATGTATATTTGTTTATTTTCTGTGTTATACGCTTTGAAGATGGGGACTGTATCTGAATCATTTTGTGCTTTATCATCAGTGGTTAGGATTTTGCTACTCAAAACTAAAATCATTACCTACATGGGGCTATTAAGCACTTAAAAAATGTGGTTACTCCCAATTAGGATGTGCTGTTAGTATAAAATACACACCAAAATGTGAATGTTTGGTATAAAAGTACATCAAATATATTAATAATGATCATATCTGTCAGATGTTAAAAATGATAATATTGTGGATATGCTTGTTTAAATAAAATATATTATTATACTTCATTTTACACCTATTATCTTTTGTGTTTTGAAAGTAGCCATCCTAACTGCTGTGAGGTGATAACTCATTGTGGTTTGGATTTGCATTTCCCTGATAATTGGAAATGTTGAGGATGTTTTCCAGTGCCTGTTGGCTACTTGATGCCTTTGGAGAAATGTCTACCGAGTTTGTTCGTTCATTTTTGTAATTGGGTTATTGAGTGGTAGAAGCTCTTTATATATTATGGATATTAACTCTTCATCAGATACAGCTTGGAATTTTTTTCTCACATTTCATAGGTCGTCTGCTCATTTTCTGGATTGTTTCCTTTGCTGAGTAGAGCTTTTTAGTTTGATATGATCCCACTTGTCTCTTTTTGCTTTGTTTCCTGTGCTTTTGATGTCATATCAGAGAAATCATAGAAAAGATCAATGTTCAGAAGCTATTCCTCCTGTTTTTTAGTTCTAACAGTGTTTTTGTTGCATACGAGTTCATGCCATCTATAAACAGAGAGAACTTTACTTCTATTACAATTTGGACGTCTTTTATTTATTTTACTTGCTAAATTATTATGGCTTCTAATTCCAGTACATGTTGAACAGAAGTGGCAAGAGTGAACATCTTTGACTTGTTCCAGATCTTAGGTAAAAAGTTTTCAGTTTTCCCCTCTTGAGTATTATGTTAAGTATTGGCTCTTCATTTATAGCCTTTACTGTGGTGAGGTCAGTCTCTTCTATATCTTAATTGTGAGCATTTGTATTATGAAGGGCATTGAATTTTGTCAAACTTATTTTTTTTGCATCTTTTGAGATAATCATGTAATTTTACTCTTTCATTGTGCTAATGTGGTTTATCACATTGATTTGCATATGTTGAGCTATCCTTGTGCTCCAAAGATAAATCCCAGTTGGTCATGGTATATGATCTTTATAACATGCAGTTGAATATTATTTGCTAATAGTTCATTGATGATTTTTGCATCTATATTCATCAAGGATATTGATCCATAGCTTTGTTTTCTGGAGGTGTCTTTGGCTTTGATGTCAAATAATGTTGGCTCATAAAGTAAGCTTAAAAGTATTCCTTCTTCTATTTTTGGAAGACTTTAAGAAGTATTAGCACTAATTCTTCTTTAACTATTTAGTAGAATTCAATTGGAAAGCCATGTGGTGCTGGACTTTCCTTTGTTGAGAAGTTTGACTACTTATTCTGTCTCATTTTTTGGTGGTTTATTCAGGGTTTCTATTTTTTCTTGATTCAGTTTCAGTAGGTTATATATATTTTAGTAATGTATCCATTTCCCTTAGGTTGTCATTTTTTTCTTTTTGGCATATACTTGTTTATAATGGTTTTCTATGATATTTTTAATTTCTGTGGCATCATTTATAATGTTTCCTCTTTCTTTTTTTTTAATTTTATTTATTTATTCATGAGAGACACAGAGAGAGAGAAATAGAGAGGCAGAGACACAGGCAGAGGGAGAAACAGGCTCCATGCAGGAAGCCTGATGTGGGACTTGATCCCGGGACCTCAGGATCACGCCCTGGGCTGAAGGCGGCGCTAAGCCGCTGAGCCGCTCGGGCTGCCCTAATCTTTCCTCTTTCATATTTTATTGTGTCTTCTCTCTTTTTTCCTTAATTAGCCTCAGGTTTTTCACTTTCATTAAAAAACAACAACTTTTAGTTTCGCTGATTTTTAAATTGTTTTTCTATTCTGTATTTAATTTATTTCTGCTATAATCTCTATTATTCCTTCCCATCTGGTAGCTTTGGGCTTAGTTTGTTCTTCTTTTTCTGCTTCCCAAGATTTAAAGTTAGGTTGTTTATCTTCTCCTTTAGATCTTTCTTCTTTTTTAATGTAGATGTTTTCACATTGTATTTCTATTGGACATCCCTGGCTTATAGCAGGAGTTGAAACATAATTGGATTGAAAAATTTTTTTTCATTGTTTGACCTGAACATGCTGGTTAAGACCAATCACTTCTGTAAAGGTTTTACATTTTATCCTAACACGTTTCGTTAAAGGTAATTTTTTAACTCTACTTTGTAGGGAAAGCAGAGAAAAGCAGAGTTTTCATAATGTGGACGTGGAATCATTGCTTAGGTGAGGAAGATATAAAAATAATAGACGGGGATCCCTGGGTGGCTCGGCCGTTTGGCGGTTTGGTGGTTTGGCGCCTGCCTTTGGCCCAGGGCGCGATCCTGGAGACCCGGGATCAAATCCCACGTCGGGTTCCCGGTGCATGGAGCCTGCTTCTCCCTCTGCCTGTGTCTCTGACTCTCTCTCTCTCTCTCTCTCTCTCTCTGTCACAAATAAATAAATAAATAGATAGATAAATAAATAAATAATTCTTTTAAAAAATAATAGACGCATTTTAACAATATGATAATCTCTAACTAGGTAGGATAATTAGTGATTTTTTTAATCTGTATTTTCTGATATTTCCCCATGTTTTCTCTAATATACATACACTATTTTACAGTTAAAAATATATTTTTTAAATATTTTATTTATTTATTAATGAGAGATACAGAGAGAGGCAGGGACAAAGGCAGAGAGAGAGAAGCAGGCTCCACGCAGGGAGCCCCAGGTAGGACTCAATCCTGGGTCTCCAGGATCATGCCCTGGGCCGAAGGCAGATGCCAAACCTCTAAGCCACCCAGACATCCCCAAAAAGGTTTTTAAGAAGCAAAACAAAACAATTACTAAGTAACATTAAGAAGCATGAAGACAACAGTTAAGAAAAAAATCAATCGTATGCCTGTACAATTTAGGAATAGCCTTCAAACTAAATTCCATTGTCCTAGTCTTCATATATTTAATCAAAGCTAATAATAATAATAATTAGAATTAGAATTTATCCTACTCTCATATATACCTGCTAAAATTTTAGCTGTTCTCTGAAGCCAGTCTTCTTAAGAATATTTCGTATATACTTAACTTATACTATTTCCTTAGAATTAATACTGACCTTTTTTCTTTTAAATTTTAAATGGGAAGAGCCAAAATCCAAACAAAACAATAATACTGGTGTCTGCAATTACATGGAGCATTTTAATTTCTTTTCTTCCTTTCTTTATATTTCTTTCTTTCTTTCTTTCTTTCTTTCTTTCATCTTCTTTCTTTCTTTCTGTAAATATGTGTGGTTTGTTCCTTAAGACATTCTACTCTGAAGCTTGATAGAATTATCTTGCTGTAATGTCCACAATAGCCAAACTGTGGAAGGAGCCTCGGTGTCCATCAAAAGATGAATGGATAAAGAAGATGTGGTCTATGTATACAATGGAATATTCCTCAGCCATTAGAAACGACAAATACCCACCATTTGCTTCGACGTGGATGGAATTGGAGGATATTATGCTGAGTGAAATAAGTCATTCAGAGAAGGACAAACATTATATGGTCTCATTCATTGGGGGGATATAAATAATAGTGAAAGGGAATAAAGGGGAAAGGAGGAAGGATAAGTGGGAAATATCAGAAAGGGAGACAGAACATGGAAGACTCCTGACTCTAGGAAATGAACTAGGGGTGGTGGAAGGGGAGGTGGGCGGGGGGTGGGGGTGACTGGGTGGCAGGCACTGAGGTGGGCACTTGACCGGATGAGCACTGGGTGTCATTCTGTATGTTGGCCAATTGAACACCAATAAAAAATAAATTTATTATTAAAAAAAAAGAATTATCTTGCTGTGAGGGAAACAGAGTCCTCTTAGCAATAAATTAAATTGTCATTAGATAAGGGATATCAGATGACATAACTAATAATAAATGCATAATAAATGATGCGTAAATATTTAACAATTCTTTTGCCACACGATAAAATTATTCTTAAAGAGTTTATTCTTATATTGAATTTATGTCAAAGTTGAGAGTACCATTCTTAATTTTTTGAAGCATTCTTGGTTTGTATTACCTTAGTGTCATATAGTTTCAGAGTCAGTTCTTACAGCTCTCTTTGCTGCCTCCCATATATTTATATATCTTTATGATATGTAAATTAGGCCTTGTTTTGAATTTTCATTCATTTGTAATGTAAAATGCATATTAAATAAAAAATAACATAAGTGAGATTATTTGGATAATATATTGATGACTGACTTTGAATTTCCCTCTTTCTTTTCTTCCTTCCTTCCTATAAATAAATATATATAACTCATATTTATATACATATATGCAGTGGTACCTGTGTGGCTCAGTTGGTTAAGGATCTGCCTTTGGCTCGGTTTGGCTCAGGTCATGATTCCAGAGTCCCAGTCCAGATCCCCACTCAACAGAGAGTCTGCTTATTCTCTCTCTGCTCTGCCCCCCCCCCCCAGTTTTTATGCATACTCTCTCTCTCTCAAATAAACAAATACAATATTTAAAATATAGATATGTATATATATTCATGAATAAACATATAATTTATAAACACATATAGATGAATTGCAGAAAAAGTTTTTTTGGACTAAAAACTTTCATAAATAGTGTTATTTAACGTGTAAATATAATTTTGACAAAAGCAATTTATTTCTACCTATGTCCTCCCAGTATCAATCACCTCTTTTTGCTTTGCTGAGTAAAAGAATGACCTGCTGCAGCTTGCCACACATCAGTTTCCTGAGATGAAACTTATTAGAATAAGAACATGATGAATTTTCCCATTTTTCTACATCCAATCAGTCTGTTCATTGTCTGAGAGCACACCCGATGACTAAAGATGTCAGTTGTTTCTCTCCAGGTTCTTCCGGTAGCCTTGTGCTTTAATCCAGCTGCTGCTTTGCATTTGAAAACTAAATCAGACTCAATATTTCATAGTCTTTTTGATCTTGGGTTTTATGATAATGAGACTTGGGCTACAGAAACCTCCATTTGGAGAATTCAAACAGATTTTAGCACCTGTTAGCAGGTATTAAAAAAACAAGTACATCATCTAAATTCTTCCATTCTTTTCAGTTTGTTCACCTATAATTAAAATTATTTTGTCCATGAAAAGTACTCTAGAAAATAAGCCATCTTTATGCATTTCTTTTTTTATTATAGTATATTCCTTGAATTAACTTTTTATGTGTAAATCTTAATTTATCCATCTCTAAAATGGGGAAGGCAGACGGGAGAATTAGGGTTTTGCTGAGTCATCAAGAAACATTTCTGTAGTAAGAAAAGAGCCCCAAATTTGTTTACAATATCAGTGTCAATACTATAATGAAAATAACAAAATTTGGAATCCAAGGAGCAGTATTGAAACCCATTCAGGATTCAGCTACCAGGGGGCACAGGGCACTGTATTACCCAGGTACTTATTTTTCTTATCTGACAAACGAAGTAGTTGGACTTAATGATTAAAGCTGAGGTTCTATATGTCAATGTAAATAAGTTGTTTTTAAAAGCTGTTTAGGCAAATCCATGGTATGTTATTACTGTTAATCATAAAAGAATCTCAAAATAAAATTTTAATGAAGTTATTAACCATGGGAAAATCAAGAATTCTATTTTGATATTCCTCGTTAACATTGAGTGAATAGTTCTTCACTAGAATTGCAATTGCAAAAGGATATATGACTCATGGTCTAAACATTATAAACATTACATATATTATATATATATATATATATATATATATATATATATATATACCATAAATAAAAGAAAAAAGCATTTTGTGATCAAGGTCTATTTTTTAAAAGATTTTATTTATTTATTTATTTGAGAGGAAAAGAGTGCATGCTAGGGGAGGAGGGTGGCAGGGTGAGGGGAGAGGGAGAAGTAGACTCCCCACTGAGCAGGGAGCCCAAGGCAGGGCTTGAATCCAGGACCCGAGGGACATGACTTGAACCAAAAGCAGATGCTTAACTGAGCCACCCACGCACTCCAATCAAGGTCTATTACAGTATTTCTTATTTCTTTATTTTCTAACAAGTCATTGAGATACTCATGGTATGTGAATCATTAGGAGAGAAATCTGAATTTCACTTTTCTATTTTAAAAAAGAAGGAAAAAAATAAAAATAAAAAAGAAGGAAAACAGGAAGATCTCCATCTGTTAGAATACTTAATAATGAAAGTAGGAGCATAAGATTTAGTCAGGGAGCAAAAAATCTGATGGCAAAATCTAAATAAATACTTTCTGAGACTGGGGTGTGATATGGAAATGTTGGGATTTAATGCAAAGAGTCAAGAAAAAGTTCTTGAGACATATTTGGTGCCAATAGGTGGTTTTATTAAAGCACGAAGACAGGACCTGTGGGCAGGAAGCTGCACTGAAGTTGTGATGAGTGACTGATTATGTGCTTTCAAGTCGGGAGGGCTTACGGATAGTGTTAAGTCTCTATAGAATTTTAGAAGGAAGGTTTCCAGGACCTTGAGGGGGCTAGCTGTTGTGAGGAAAAGGTCATTTATTACTGTCTAATAAAACCCGAGTCATGAGTCTCTTCAGATGTATATCTGTGGGTCATATGCTTGGAGGATGATTGCTAACATATATCTTGGAGAATAGAGATAAAGGAAGTTTCCAAAGGAATTTTCTATGTTGAAGGAGACTTACAGGATCCTGGAGGTGGGAAAAATGTTAAGCTAAGATTGCCTTTGTCCTTAGCAACATAGAGGAAGCTGATTTCCTAGAGGAAGGTCATTCTGCCTGTTTCAAGGACTTGTCAACGGCCGTAAGTACTAAGAAAATTTAATTTGTTTCTTTCACCTTTGTTTCCCACATGGATGGGGGGGGGGGGGGCGGGAATAAGAGGTCTCAGGAGGAGAAAAAGATGGATACAGATTTTCTTTCCTTTCTTCTTTACTTCTTCTTCTTTTTTTTTATGTTTAACTTATTGGCAATTTGGCAACAAGTATAACTTTACAGAAACAAATAAAGATGCATAGCTATGTTTTTGAACAATGTTCTGACTTACATAATCTTCAAATTGGAAGTTTTTTGGGGGTCTATCTCTCAGCATTTAGCTTGGCTGAACACACCTCCTGTTTGACATGTAACCTCCTGCTTTGTCGACACAATATGCTCCCTCTCCACCTTGTCCTTCAGATTTCTCTCAGGCTTCTTTAGTGATTCTTCAGGACCTAGTTTCTAGTTTTCTTTTCTTCTACACATTCTCTGAAAGAGATTGCATTCATTCACATAACTTTGTTACTGCTTTGTAGAACAACCTGAATTTTGCTTTGTATTCAGACTTTAATTGTTTATATTTTGCTTACATCTTTGTGGTTGATTTCAGAGTAAATTTGAATACGAAGTGCATGTTAAGTTTTCTTTGTCACAGACTAAGAAAAAGAATGCATTTGTAGTGGATATTTAAATCTTAAGACAAGAATTATATTTATGATATCTGAGAATGGTGAAAAAACAGTGAATGTTAGCCTAGATTTCGGTCTAAAAGGACAGAATATTTTAAGGCAATGATTCTAAGAAGAGGATAAAAACATTCCATTTTTTAAAAGGGGTTGTGAAATCTAAAAATGGGGGACAAGTATTTTCAAATGAATTGTTTTAATCATATTGTCAACTGTGAAATTTAAGTTGTTAGTAAAATGATTCAGAAGATTTTTTGTTGCCTTCATTTGTGAAAGTGGGCATAGATTTCAGGAGTTTGAGATCCTTGCCATGAGGTATTGGAATAAGAAAGTTTAATCTGTGCCATGAAAGTTCCTATGTAATCATCTGCATTTGTAAATAATGAAACACTTTTTATTAGACAAGCATTTGTACCACTGAAGGTATTCCACTGTATTCTAACCGTAAGTTTTATATATACTCAAATGCACAGAAAAGAGAGGTTACCCTACACTTAATGTCAAATAGGAAGAAAGCAGTCTATGGAACAGACACTAACTGGCTAATTTTATCTTCACTCTTCGTAATTCAGTGTTTAGGCAAGACAAATAACAGGAAGATATACTGTACAAGAAATTCTAGTGTTATAAAGCCTTTCTAACATAGAGAAAATATTCTTACAGGTCTGAGAATTTGCTAGGTCATCGTTAAAAGCCTAATAGAAGACCCTCCTTACAATTTTCCTATTAAATGTTGACTGCCCATTTAGCATTAGGTTTTGTGTTTGGCTTTTAAACAATGAAAGATAAATAAAATATGCATCCTGCCTCCTGGGAGTTTATCAGGAAATTGGGAAGAGGGCAAGATGAATAAAAATTTCCAATGCAAAGAAACAATTTTACTTATTTAAATGCAGCATAAATGACAAAGGTGTTTGCCATATGTTTGCCATAATATAAGTGCACCTGCCCCTCCCCCAAATAGGGATTCTAAATAGACATATTTATGTGTATATGGGGATCTGTGTGTGTATGTGTGTGTAGAAAGGATCATAACACACAGTTAGAATCTTAATGTAGAGATGTGTAGAGTTATTTTACAGTAGTTATAGTTTTACTTCACTTGGATTCCTTGTCCCTAATAAAAAATCAGTTACATGACAGCTGAACTCTAGTAACCCAAGCTAGCCTAAGAGTTACCTTCTATTTTACTGCAATGCTACAAAAGTATTGAAATATTGTGAACCTCCAAAAGGATACCAAAAAATAAAATACTAATTACAGAATTAAAAATAATAAGTGTGATTAATTAATTCCATGGTGTTGAGTTTCAGAATAGGTTTAAGACAAAGACTAGTGATAACTTTTGTAATACTTGTTACTGCAATTTTTGCTTATACTTTGGTATTTTAAGAATTCAAAATAATCAGTCATAGTGAATATGTGATATTTATATTTTAAGGTGATTTATTTTTAAAGAATTTTTAATTGTTACAAAACTGTTTTTCAAAATTTAATGTTAACCAAGTTGAAAACATGGTACAAATAATTGCAGGTGTGTTTTATATAGATTTTTTTCTGGTAAATTATATTAGGTTCATCTGAGAGTGGCAGGTTATCAATATACCGTGAATTTTAAAATATTTAATATTTCTCTCATATAAAAGTCCAAGAGGCCTACAATAACAATTTAAAATCTAAGGCTGGCAAGAGTGCTATCAGCCAGATGGCAGACAAGAAAACTCAAAGCACTCCTTTCCCCTCGAAAACATTTAATAAATGATTAGAGATTAGCTAGAGTAACTTTATAGGAGTTCTGGAAATCAGTCAAAGATCTATAGCAACCAAGTGAGTGCCAAATCAAGACAAAGCCTCCTGCAAAATTTTAGGAAATTTTGAGGTGTTTTTAATTACTGCTATCCTATCCACTCACCAGCAAAGCACAGTTTGGGGAAAGCAGTGGTCCAGTCCCCAGTCCCCTTCCAGGAACCAAAGACAGCAGCATGGAAAGAACTTGAGATGTTAAAACCTATCTGGCTGCTGCTTGTGTGACTGGTCTTTGTCACCTAACTCAGAGTTCAGATGGTCTAAGTGGAACACCTCAGATCCCAGGGTAGGAAAAGCTGTGGGCAGCAGTTGACACTGCAGGGAGGAATACAGGGCTTCAGATGTATGGGGCATGAAATTACTCATTAAGAAATCCAGTGGCTAAGGCCCTAAGAAGAAAATTTAAAAGCAATTGTCCATATGGGAGAGTCTCAGAAAAAAAGCACATGCACAGGACCAAGAAAAAGTCATGCCCAAAATACATCTGAGAAGACTTTAAGCCTCCCCTTGTTTCAGGTACCTAAAGTAGTCAAATTCACAAAGAGAGAAAACAGAATGGTGACTTCTAAGGGCTGAGGGGAGGGGAAAATGCAGTTACTATTTAATGAGTGTGGAGTTTTAGTTTGGGAAGTTGAAGAAGTTCTGGAATGGATGGTGGGGATGGTGGTACAAAAACAGGAATGTACTTAATGCCATTCAACTCTACACTTAAAAGCCAGTAGAATAAATTTTGTATGCATATGTAAATCTTACCACACACCAAAAATATCAAGTTGTGTTGAAAATGGGTCTCACTAGAGTCATTGTAATTGTCACTGCAGTTATATCATTCCAAGATCTGACTCTGTGCAGCCTCAGAATTCCTGAAATAAAAGATAGTCCATGCAACTTAAAGAAGAACCATATAAGAAATATGAATCACAAATCTTCTAGTCATCTCCAAAAGATCATCTGTCGGGTAGCTAGCTTCTGGATTAGTGTACACCATCTCCAATCCTAATGGTTTTTTTTGTTTGTTTGTTTGTTTTCTTGTGTTTTTTTTTTTTTTTTTTTTTTTAATGTTGATGCTAAGAACCCAGACTGCCACTGTGATCCACTTATTGGACAAAGTGGATACTCTTAGTTTAAGTGATAAGCGCTTTTTGTTTGTTTGTTTGTTTGTCTGTGTTTTCTAAGATTTCATTTATTTATTCATGAGAGACACACAGAGAGACAGAGGGAGAAGCAGGCTCCTTACAGGCTCGCCTCCATCCCAGGACCTTGGGACCACCGCCTGAGCCAAAGGCAGTCGCTCAACCACTGAGCCACCCAGATGCCCTGATAGTGAGTTTTTAGCTAAATTTGTAATACAATAGAACTAGGGTTTACAGATCTTATTTTTATTTGCCCAATTTCTTCACATATAGTTAAAACTGATATTCTCAGCAAATGGGAGAAACTCTACAGTCTCCCTGATATTTGGTGTGAGGGTTATTATAGTAGGAACAAATAGTGAAAAGCCTGCAGCCTCCTCTTTTATAAAAATCGTAAGTCAAATGTAAAATACATCCCTTCTGGTATGCAGAGATTACTGCCACCCTCAAAAATTTGAAAATGCAGGGATCCCATCACAATGTAATTAACCTTACCTTTTCAGTGTCTGTAAAAGAGCAATTCGTCTTGGAAGAAAATGGTGGGTTAATATACATTATACCGGGTAGTATCTTCCACTTGCAGCTATTGTGCCAGATGTGATCTCTTTACTGTAGTTAATTAATACTGTAATTGCTGATAAATTTTGCGTAATTGGTCATCACAGTAACGGCCCCTAAAATATCACCCCTTGCCCTATCCATTCCCTAGTTTAATCCCTTTATTCATTAACGCTGGGCTTCACCACGTGATTTAGTTGGGCCAACGAGAATAGCAAAAATGACCATGACCGGAGAGGCTTGAGAAATGTATGTGGATTAGGCTTTGCCCTCTCTTGTTTGTTGCTTCTGGAAACTAGTCACAATGCAAAAAAGCTATGCTGGCCTGCTAGAGACATGCAGAAAAAGTCAGCATTGGTTTCCATGCATACTTATGAAACTGAACCAAATTCCATGAGATGATTATTTTTACAAATTGGAAAAAAAGGTGTAACAGGCCTGGGATCCCTGAGTGAATAGAAACAAACAAGGTGAGCCTTATACTCCCACAGCTTTACAACTTGAATTATGGTACAAAGACATCTCTTCAGATTGCAATGCAGGGATGGTTTCCATAGCAAGTTCTGTCTTGTGTTACTGTGAGGTGGGAAGACAGAGATTGAAGTTCACGTAGAACAAAGCTGTTAGAATGGGGGGAAGGGTACCAGAGAGAAGAGGACTATCAGGAAAAGAGTTTCACAGAAGTTAATCTTTGATTCTCTTAATGAAAATCAATATGCTAAGCACAGGGTACAATTTCATGAAGCCAAATACAGAATAACTTTCAGGGGAAAACCAAATCATAAGCTTAAACATTCTCAGAACTCACTCAAGGCCCAGGAGAGTGGTAGGAAAAACAATTATTGAGGCTCGCACAGGGCTGGGTATAGTTTAGATTTATACAGATCAAAATGGGAAAGACCAAATAATATAGAATCTTCAGAATTATATCAACTTAGTAGTAAGACTGACATGACTCTTGACTAAAGATCACTTTGGCTCTGTGTTAACAAAGTAGAAATACAATCCCAGGAATGATTAAACTAATTTCAAGAAACCCAGGTAAACATAAGGACAAAATCAAACACTATTTAAAGGACCTATCAGAAGCTAGTAAATTAAAGTTTAAAACCTGCAATGTTCACTCTAAAATGAAAAAAAAGCAAACAAAAAACCAAAACAGCCAATAAAGTGGGAGGTAAATGTAACCTATAGCCATTCATTTAAAATCAACACAGAAATATTTGGCAAGAGATGATGGAAGTTGAAATAAGGGATATTATTATTTTTTCTTAGGATTTTGTATATTTATTCATGAGAGACACAGGAAGAGAGTCAAAGACACAGGCAGAGGGAGGAGAAGCAGACTCCATGTAAGGAGCCCAATGTGGAACTTAATCCTGGGAATCCAGGATCAGGCCTTGAGCCAAAGGCTCAACCACTGAGCCACCCAGACGACCCAAAATAAGGGTTATTAAATGCTTAAAAGCTCCCTAAAGTTAGAGAAAGCATAAGTAATGAAGAGACAAATGGAAAATACATAAAAGATAAAAATAGAATATCTAGAGATTAAAATATCTGAACTTACAAGTATATTGGAATTAGTAAAGACAGAGTAAGGACTATAGAAGAAAAGATCATAGAATAAAAAAAATAGAAACTAAAGTCAAATAGAGAGACAAAAAGCAAAAAATAAACAGAGCAGCTGTGAACTGTGAGACAATATTCAGACTAACATGTAGTTGAAATGCCAGAAAAGGAAGAGAGAGATAAAATGTATATTTTTGAAAGAACTGTAACCAAAAAGTTTGCAAATTTCATGAAAATTTTAAGCCTGCAGATCAAACAAGTTCCACAAAACCAAGCAGAATAAATATAAAGAAAAACATTAAAGTACATAAAAAATCAAATTCCTAAATACTGGGGATAGGAGAAAATACTAAAACAGCAAAAAATTACCAAGCTTTATGTTCTGAAGACAAGATTAAAAAGAAGAATGACTGCACAATTTACTTTGTAAAGTATATGTCAGAAGAAAAAACAAGAGATACATCTTTTACTGTTACAAGAAAAAAAGTTAATCTAGTATTGTTTAACCAACAAAAATATTTTTCGATATTGAAAGTGAAATGAGGACTTTAAAAGATAAACAGCATCTGAAAGAATTAATCACCAGCAAAATGACACTAAGAGAAGTTTGAAAAGTAGTACTTTAGGGGTGCTGGGTAGCTCAGTAGGTTAAATGTCCAATTCATGATTTTGGCTCAGGTCATGATCTCAGGGTCATGATCTCAGGGTTGTGAGATCAAGCCCTGGGTGCCTGAGTCAGGATCTGCAGTGGGTCTGGAGCCTGCTTAAGATTCTCTTTCTCCCTCTCTTTCTCATTCATGCACACAGGGAGGTAAGGGTGTGGAGGTGTGCAGGAGCACTCACATGCACACTTCTCTCTCAAATAAATCTTAAAAGAAAAAAAGAAGTACTTCAGGCAAAAAGAAAATGACACCATAAGTTCATTTAAATCTACATGAATGACAAGTGTTGATAATGGAAAATATGCAGATATATTTTTCCTAATGTTTTATATTTTTCAAAAAAATAAGTGAGCAAATGTAAAAGCAATGTATCATGAGATTTATGACACATGTAGATGTGATATATGTGACAACAATAGCACAAAAGGTGGAAGGGAATATGGAAGTGCATCACTGTAAGAGTCTTTTTTTTTTTTTTAAGGTTTTATTTATTTGAGAGAGTTCACATGTGCCTGCATGAGTAGGGGAGAGGGGCAGAGGGAGAGGAAGAAGCAGGATCCCTGCTGAGTGCAGAGCCCAATGTGGGGCTCGATCCCCAAGATTTCAAGATAATGACCTGAGCCAAAGGCAGATGCTTAACCAACTGAGCCACGTAGGCACTCCCTGTATGAGACTTTGATAAATTAAATATACTACAAAACCTAGAGATATCTCTAAAATTAAAAAAATAGAGCAATAATACACTAATGATAAAGATAAATAAAACCATTTTAATAATTTAGTAGAAGACCAGAACTTCGGGAGCAAAATCCACAAAGAACAGGTGGGACAAATAGAAAGCAAAGAGCAAGATAGTAGATTGAAACCCAGGTGTATGGACTGTTATATTAAATATTAATTTTGTACACATTACAGTCAAAACACAGATGGTAAAGTAGGTTATAAATTAAGACAAAACTATAGGCTATATACAAGAAAGCAGCATAGAAATATACGAAAGGATTAAAAGTTAAGTTTCAACTTTCCATGAAGATGGAGTTACAGGAAATTGATTTACCTTTCATTCATACAAAAGGTAAAACACAGAACAAAACATATGAAATCACAGCACTGAAGAGACTGGACAGCAGGAGATTGGAATGAAGAGAAAGAAATGAGGTGAGCCCTATCTTTGCCAGCTTACTTCCTGGAGAATGTTTCCAAGTTATGATCTAGGGATGGGGCAGCTGTGCAAAGATTATTTGTCTCTGATTTGAGGATATTAGACTGAAATTTTAAGGTGGTCAAGATGGCAAGAGCTTACAGAGCAGAGTATCAGAGAAGAAAAGCTACAAGAAAGAGAGAAATCCGGAGATCTGCAAGGGTCCTCTTTGGACACTCAGTTGAGTACCGATCACCATAATTACTGACGAAACTACCACCATTAAGAAATGAACTATCTGACAGGATCACAGGGAATACAGCTTGAAACTTACATAGGATCAAGAGTAGTATCTCTTTCCACCAGCCTAGAGCAGAAAAAAATCATAATTCAGGGAATAAGGGCACCTGGGTGGCTCAGTGGTTGAGCATCTATCTGCCTTGGGCTCAGGTTGTGATCCCTGGTCCTGGTCTGCATCAGGCTCCCTATAAGCAGGCTCCAGCCTGCTTCTCCCTTTACCTGTCTCTGCCTCTTTCTCTGTGTGTCTCTCATGCATAAATAAAATCTTAAAAAAAAAAAAAATCAGGGAATATCAGTGGGGAAAATAAAAAGGATCCTGCCTCAGTTATGGGAAAAAATTAACCCTAGATTAAATGTATCTTTGGACCCACCTAATAAAGATTGAAAAATACCCTAAAAAATTTAATAATACCCTAAATGATCATACTGTTTTTGTGTAATAATCTATGCCCCACAACATGGGTGTATTTTTCAGTCCAAATCTTACATTTGGTTCTTTCTATCTTTTATTTACTTGCTAAGACTTCCTACTTTTATATTTCATTCAAGAATATTGGGGATCCCTGGGTGGCTCAGTGGTTTAGCGCCTGCCTTTGGCCCAGGGAATGATCCTGGAGTCCCGGGATTGAGTCTTACATCGGGCTCCCGACATGGACCCTGCTTCTCCCTCTGCCTGTCTCTCTCTCATTAAAAAAAAAAAAAAAAAAAAGTATTTGTACTTCTTTACTAAAGCATTTTTATCTTGGCTGGTTTAAAACTGTCAAGTGTTTCTATCATCTCTATTATCTTGGTGTTGGCATTTATCGCCTTTTCTCATTCAATTTGAGGTCTTCCTGGTTCTTGGTATGTTGAATGATTTTTTTAATTGAAACTCGAATTATTGTAAGATCCTGAATCTTACTTCATTTTTATGTTTTAACAGTTTTGTTTTGTTTAGATGCTGCTCTGGCTGGAGATATCACATCACTATCACCAGGGAGAGGTGAGTCCATTTCTAACTAGGTCTCCACTGACACCTGGAGGAGTTGGGGGGCTTTTCTTTACCCTTAAGCAGGAATGAGAACACCGGCTTCTCACTGGTTTCCACTGACACTGCAGTGAGAATGGCTGTGCTGGGCAGTAGTGAAAATCCTGCCTCTCTAGTAGGCGTCCTCTGGCACCACCGTAGCATAGGAAGGAACTTCTTCTTCCTGAGGAAGGGGGTGAAACTGTAAGATTGCTCCATATTCTTCACTAACACTGGGTGAGTAGGATGTCTTGCTCTTGGCCAGTGGCAATGGAAGTTTCATCTTTTTACTTTGTCTTCTCTGACACTATCATAACAGATTCTTTACTACCGCCTTGGGTGGCTGGAAGTCAATGTTCTTTACTCAATCTTAGCTGGAGGGAAGGAGGGTAGGAGCAGTATTTTCTGTGATGTTTGTCTGGAATAGAGTGATTACAATCTAAAAATGTTATGTCTGTCAGGCTGGTCCTGGTCCTTTTAATAGAGAGTGTCAGCTTTTGTTTGGGCTGTATTTTTTTTGTGTGCCTATTAATGTTTCTCAGTCACCAGCTTCTTTATCTCCAAATCTAGGACATATAAGGCAAAAATGAGACGCAGGGAATTCACTTCCATGTCATTTCTAAGACCCAAGGCCATTAACCAGTCTGCCTTCTTCTCTCCATTTTTCATAATCTTTTTACTTGTGTTTTATAAATGATGTCCAGGGTTTTTTTACTGTTCTAAATGGAAGGAATAAGGAAAAGTATATCTACTCCATCTTCCCAGAAACAGAAATCTACATTTTCGTTTTTGTGATGGATAAAATAATATGAGTCTACATAAACATTTGATCACAATGACTTCTGTCTTCCTTAGAGCTAGTTTTGTAATATGCAATAAATTTTAGAGTAACTGTTGTATAACATTTAAAAGTCAGATCTGGTGAATCTTGCCTGTCTAGTGATTTAAAGCTATAGATATAATAAGGAATAAAGATAGTATTCTCCCCAACAATGCAGTGATATTTGCATTAAAACTATAACTTGGGGCATTAAATATATTTGATATGTAGATTTTAAGTGTCTTTAAGTTCAATTTACCAGTTAGAAGAAGTCATTATAATAGATTTAGGAATAGTTTTGGCTTTGGAAGTATTGTGGAAGAAAGGAGTAGAATAAATAAACCCGTCTGAGTTGAAATACTGCCTCTACTTTTCCTGGCTCTGTGACTATGAAACGATTATTTATTTATTTATTTATTTATTTATTTATTTATTTATTTTTTAAAGATTTGTTTATTTATTTATGATAGACAGAGAGAGAGAGAGAGAGACACAGGAGGAGGGAGAAGCAGGCTCCATGCCGGGAGCCCGATGCGGGACTCGATCCCAGGACTCCAGGATCACGCCCTGGGCCAAAGGCAGGCGCTAAACCGCTGAGCCACCCAGGGATCCCCTGAAACAATTATTTAAACTCAATTTCATTTCTTTATCTCTAAAAGAACAATAATATTTGCAATAATTATCTCAGTGGATATTTTATCCCTAAATTTTAAATTTCATATAAATCATTACTCATTGATATCAATCATTATAATATTGACCTTAAAACCACATATTTCTGAGACCACATTGGTCTAAGTTGAGTCATTGACCATTTTTCCAAAGAAAAACATAATGCATGCACAAAATGTCTGATCAATAAAGTATTAATTTTATGGAAACCAAATATAGTTGATAATAATAATATAAGTTTTGAGATTCATAAAGCTCAATGAATATTGATCAGGATAAAAACAAAGAAAGCTGCAACATGATTTTTAACAACATTAAGATTTCTGCACACCATATCTATATGTAAGGAAGTTCCTAGTGGTAATTCTCCTTCTGATACAAATTTTAAACTTGGTAGCTAATATCAAAATAATAAAACAGCAGAACCTACTCAAATACTTTGCAGTGTGAACAAAGACAAACTACTTTTCAAGATCAGCTGCTACATATAAGAGAAAAGTAACAACATGGGCAAATAAACCCTTTGTTGTTACAGTTTTCAGCTACAAGGAAGTCCATGTATAGTTTTGTGTAAGGCATTTGCAAGTTTGATAGAAAACTTGTCTTTATGGTGTGAGGATCTCGAAGATAGAGTTCAGTACCATTATAGTCACAGAAATGCAGAGTGAATTTCAAAGGGAGAAGAGCAAGAGAGGAAATAGCTACAAGCTATGCACAAACTGTCCAGAATCTGGTTAATACATAAGATTTCCCCAGAGTAGACTGCAAGCAACCAAAGTATGGATGAAGATGCTTAAGATTTCAGCTGCTCTTCAAGATATGGAGTTGGAATTTTGGGTCTATTCAAATTAAATGTCCTGTTAAACATACCAATGTCCTTAAAAGGAATATAACAGAATCCTTAGCATCAACAATATTATTTTCACAATGTCCAAACATAAACCCAAATTACTCAATATCTGAGTAACCAGGAAAATATGACTCTTTGTGAAAAATAAAAGACAACAGAATGATCTCTGAGATGACTCAAATGTTGGTTATCACCAGAAAAGAGCTTTAAAGCACCTATAATAATTCTACTTGTTAACATGAGGAAAAATATTTTTGCAATCAGTGAAAAGATAATAATAACAGAAATTTTGAAATCGTAAAAAACAAATGGAAATATTCTAAGAAATAAAACATCATATCTGAAATAAAATTTCACCGATTCATCTTAACAACAAAATGAATATTACATAGGAAAGAATCTGTGAAACTGAAAAGCATCAATACAAATTATCTAATGTAAAGAACAAAGAGAAAAAAGGCTGAAAAACATTAATGCAGTGTCAGAGACTTCTGAGACAATATCAAAATATTTGAAATATTTGCTATTGCAGTCTCTGAAGGAAAAGAGCAAGAAAAAAATTTTTGAGAAAATATTTGATAAACATTTCCCTAATTTAGTAAAAAATACAGAGTTTCAAAAATTTAAGTGGATTCAAAGCAAGATAGATATAAGAAAACCATACCTAAAGATATCATAGACAAAGTACTGCAAACCAAAACCAAGAAAATTCCTGAAGGGAGCTAGAGTAACACAAGTTATATAGGAAATTTTATAACAAAATCCAATGGATGACAGAAGGCAGTGGAAAAAAAAAAAACCTTTAAAATGTTGAGAGGAAAAAAAAATCTAACTACTCAGAAATATTGTATGTTGCAAAAATATCTTCAAGAATAAAGATGAGGAAAAAAAAAAAAAAGAATAAAGATGAGGGGCAGCCCCAGTAGCTCAGTGGTTTAGCGCCACCTTCAGCCCAGGGCCTGATCCTGGAGACCCGGGATCGAGTCCCATGTCAGGCTTCCCTGCATGGAGCCTGCTTCTCCCTCTGCTTGTGTCTCTGCCTCTCTCTCTCGCTATGTCTCTCATGCATAAATAAAAGTCTTAAAAAAAAGAAAAGTATGTTTAAAAAAAAAGAATAGAGATGAAAAAAATATTTTCACATAAAACATATTGACACCGTAATGTAATACAAGATGCGGTAAAGAAAGTATTCTGGGCTGAAAAGAAATGATGCAAGAGGATTTTTTTAGAAGGAATGAAAGGCATTAAAAATGCTAAAAACTTGATAAATGTAAAAGACAATGTTTTCTTATTGTCTTTAAAGCACATACATGGTTTAAAGCAATATTATAGCATTATCATGTAAAATTAGAATAGCTATTGTGATTATATATCATTAAGGGTGGGAAATGTTCCCACAAGGGTCAGTGTTTCTACATTTTACTTACAGTAGGTAGTACATTATCAAACATAAATAGAATATTATGAGGATATATATAAATAATTTCAGTGTATATCTTTGTATAATTGTGTTTTATATTAATTATATATATATATATATGATCAAAAAGAGACGGGGAAAATTAATTAAATGATGCACAAGTAGAAAACTGTTTCTGAAAAAGGTTTTCAATAGGAATACCCACAAAATGAAATACCTTGAGGTAGAGAACTGCCAAGATGACAGACCACATAGGATTAGACAGAAAAACTATGTACAATTTTTGGACCCCAGTGTACCAAGAGTAAAGATATCAGGACATCTCATCAAAGTAAAACAAATCGGGGATCCCTGGGTGGCTCAGCTGTTTAGCACCTGCCTTTGGCCCAGGGCGCAATCCTGGAGTCCCAGGATCGAGTCCCACGTTGGGCTCCTGGCATGAAGCCTGCTTCTCCTTCCTTCTGTGTCTCTGCCTCTCTCTCTCTATGTCTATCATGAATAAGTAAATAAATAAATCTTAAAAAAAAAAAAAAGATAAAGCAAATCAAGAAGAAAAAGTTACTTCAACATATCAGATACAGCATATACAGATCGAGTTCATGCACTTCTGTTGGACCCTGGCTCACGGGTGCCAACGTGTCCTGGTGGACGCCCCAGAGACTCAGACCCCAGACAGGCAGATGCAATTAGCAAGAGGGTTTATTGAACGTTTGCGCAAACGGGCTCTCCACCTCCGAGGAGGAAGAGAGCCCCGATTAGCAATTACAGGTATCTTTTAAAGGTAAAAGAAAAAAACAAAAGACAAAAGAACCGCGGGAGTCGCATAGCATCCAGGTTGATTTCTCAGAAGGTCAACATGAACCTATTCAGGAACATTCCAATCAGGGTGTGGGGGGAAATGGTTTTCTTATCACAAACAGAATGCTTTTTGTTGCTAAAACTTCAGGAAGGCACCTGGATGGGCTGCCTCTGGATTAGGGCTGATCCTACTTACAGGGGGGGTTTCTTCATTCTGATGCCAGAGGGCTACAAGAGTTCCTCCGCACTTCCTTGTGTTAACACTAAAGATTCTTATAAATTGGAGTTGCTTGAAAAGTTTTATGATCCGCTCACTTTCTCTACATTTCACCAGCTAGGATCATACCAATTATAACTTTGTAATCAATATGTGACTTGTATATTAGATATGGATCTCTGGGATAAATGAAACTATAATAAAGGATATAGGGATGCTTCCAGTGATCATAGAATAGATAGATAAATACATATAGGATATATATGTGTGTCTACTATACACTTACAGTTTCACAGTTACATGCATGCCATAAAATATATGATATTATGTAATAGTTACATATAGTTTTATATATTTACATATACTATTGCATATAGTATTGTATATATAAGCTATATGTATTATATAATACATATACTTGTATTTAGCAGTTGAGTCTGGTGAGGGAAAGAACATTACAACCACATCACATTCACATTTAAATAAGGCCGATGTTGCAGATGCTAAGGTTAGGAGGTCACACCAATCAACGCAGCTGCCATGTTTTACTCTAATTTCCATCCCTGTTGCTCTTTTATAAGAAGTCCACATGCTGTAAGAAAGAAATAGATGATTTCAAATCTACTAATTATTATCATGATGTTATTAATTTAGACCAAGATAATAATAAGATGGTGTCTATAAAGAAAGACTTCATTATGGAATTAATTGCTTTGATTAGGGTCAACACAGGAAAAAAGATTTGCATAGCATTTAAGAAACAATTACTTTGATGGCTATTCAGGAGCCAAAGACATGCAAATTTAAAGAGAGCATTTTACAATTTCCCCTTTTACATTCAGATGCTAAGTTCTCTGATAAACCCCACTTGTTCAACAGAAAATTAAAATCACTGAATTGAAGAAGATCTGAGTAATGATGTATTATTGATGTATTCTGTAAATGTTCAAATTATTCTTGGCTTCAATTTCAAATTTATTTCATAGAAACAAAAAATGGCATTACAAAGTCAATGTTAATCTTAGTGTTGATGTTGTGGTTGTTTTCCCCTAATAGATGTCGATAGAAGTAAATTATAGTTATCTTTATGAATTTACTGTTACTCTTTTTATTCTCATAGTTCTTGACTTGAAGACACATATGGAATGAGAAACTTCTGTGTTTAACACCTGCTTCCAATTCATTGACTAAAAATGTAACTTAATTCTTTTGTTTTGCTGTTCTCAGTATTTTTATTGCATGTTCCCTTTGATGACTGTTTAAACTTAATTTGAGAGAAAGCATCTCAGATAACTCTCATATAAAAATATATTCTTCATGAGAAATGAAAAATTACCAATATATTTTGTATGTATAAGTAAACTAATTTTGTTTTCTCTTTTCTCTTACTCTTGGTTAGTATTCACTATAATGTCCCTTTGAAGAAAATGACCAAAGCCATACGCAGAGCTGCTATTAAAATTTAGAGGGAGTCATGAACCTGTAAATGTCAAGATATTTGACTCTTATTGAATAATAAGCAAACTAAAAATAGCTTTTGGATTCTAAAACATCTGCTTCATGTTGAAAAATGACCATTAATCAAATTGCCAAATGTCCCTTTAAAAATAAATATGAGCAAGTATTTTCCTTTCATACTCTTTAAAAAAAATTAAGCTCTTGTATCAACAAAATCTATTACTTTGAAGATAAAAGGAAAAGGTAAAAATATGAAAACAAAAATACAAAAGTCTGATCTATCTTTGACATTTTAATTAATAAAAAGAAAAAACATCTAGGAGATCTAGTATTCCTGTTTTTTCTTTCATATAATCATTTTAGCAACATGAGACACTGTAATCAAAATGCAATGAATAAATTCTCATCAAAACTTTCCATTAACCCTAAGTAAAAACCAAAAGTGAATCTATAGAATTTTTCATTTTAAAGACCTCTTTTTTTTTAGAGCAATTTTGGGTTCACAGTGAATCCAAAATTGCAAGGAAGGTACAGAAATTTCTGATATGCCTTCCTGTCCCCACACAATTATAGTTGTCTAAGCTCCATTGATACACATGTGTCTGTAAATAAAGCTGTCTTTTCTGTTCTTCCATATGATGCAGACAGGCTGGGTCTGAGTGAATTAGAGACAAACAGGAGTAGGTAGGGAGAGATAGGTAGTGGGCCAGGAAATCAGGCTCACAAAAATCCCAAAAAATGCTGAGGTGTAAGGAAACCAGAGATAAGGGAACAAGCCAGACCACCCTGCCCTAGGTGTGGGTGGGGAGGGTCTTTTTTTATAATAGTTATCAATGACCAACAAAGAATAACCAGGCCCCAAGAAGAAGGAAGCCATTAAAGATGTTATCACTAGTCCTTACTCATTGGTGATATCAATAGATATGTTAAAAGGATTTAGGTTCCCTGGTTGGCTTTCAAGAAAAGGCCAACCCTACAAGCCCTCAGTGGCAACCCTGTCAGAACCCCTCTCACTTCTGAGGGCTATCTCTGCTTCTTTGCTTAATAAACTTATTTTGCTTTACTCACTCTCCTTTATCTGCAAGATTCATTCTTTGACTCCATGAGACAAGAACCAAGCTCTCCATATCATGAGGACCCTGAGGAGGATCCTCTGGGACCAGCCAAAAGGATCTTTGGCTTCACACAGGATGGAAATCAAATGTGAGGGAGTAGGAGGAGAAAGCAGAGTTTACTGAAGATGTAGGGAGAGCAGATACAGACCAACTGGGTGTCCAGGAGACTCAGAAATAAAAGGAGGGAGTCTTGTCTTTTCTTGGGGTCTGGGGTTTTTATTGGCTGCTGTGATCTGGTGCACATATCCTCTTAGGCATCCAGGAACTGGTCAGAATCAGGACAGGATCCAGGTGTCCTTCATAAGTCACTCATTTCCCAAAGTCGGGCTTGGAGAACTGTTTATTTGACACCATCTTGTCACTCCTTACATATTATCTACTGTGCTGGATGGCTCCAAAGATATTATTGTCTCTTTGTCCCTGATAAGGAGGGCATGTGCTATTTGCATTACAAGGCACGTGCAGAGTGCGGTAGGGGTGCTGGTTCTAGCAGGAATAGAAACTGGAGCAATAGGAAAAAAAATGCTGTTTTTTTTATGGGATCCCTTCAGCTTTCCTGTATCACACATACAAGATCAAAATTGAAATTTGATTTTCAACAATGCAAATGTAGCAATAAATATATTCATTTAGCATGGTGAAATAACGACTGTCAGTTTAAATCCACACCGGAAAGCAAGGATTAAGGAATTAGAGTTTATAATTCTCCTTCAACTGCCCTTTAACTTTAAAAATCATCCAACCAATCCCAGCTCATTACATTTTTCATGAAGTTTTAATTATATATTTTTAGTACCGAAAACATCTGCAGAAGCTTTGCCCTGAATGGCTACTACATCGTAGATGACCACAGACAATAAATAAATTATTTTTTTAGTGTGTACCACAACAGGCAACATTAGTATCATGAGATATTAATTATGGGATTTCAACTATCTTGTGTCCCAATTAGGCTATATAACCAATCCCAGATTTGTTACATTTCCCTGCAGATGTGTTGCCCGCATCACTGTCTTTGGCACAATTCTTTATTGGTCAAAGATACTAGTTATAATAAATTGAATCCAATCCTCACTAACTAAGCAGAAAATGAATTCATTATAATTCTGGATTTGAGAGATTCACAGAAATAAGGAAAAGGTTAAGAAACAGAGCAGAAAGTGAAAAGGAAACAATAAACACCAAGTTGCAGGAACCACGGCCAAGTCCTTGTTAGTCTGATCAGGCATTGTTGACTCAGCTATCAGCACTACTGTGGACTGCTACTGGTCTTGAGCACCAATGCTACACTACCGCTGGATAACAACAGTCTCTATTTTTCTGCCTTGACCATGCTAATTCTAAGCCTGATTGATAAGTTCATTAAAGTAACTAGTAAGTTGAAAGGCCTGGCTTACGAAAAATAATTTGTATTTTAACTACCCACCTGAAACTAGAGAGAGAAGAATGATTCGTTCAATACTCTCGGTAAACCTTGCTCAGAAATCCAAGTTCATTATCAATTTGTCGACAGATCACCTGGAGAACTAGCTCACCTTATAATGCTGCTTTTTTACGGCATTAAGTAACAATGAATATCATTCATTTCCTCTGTGTAGATCAAAAGCCTCAGAAAGTGTTAAAGTTTAAAAGATCAGACAATTAGTAGGAGAATATTGAAGTTATGGGGTGGAGCATAGCCTCCTCATTAAGATATCCTGGGGATAATTGGCTCCCTTACTTATGAAGCATATGATGCTGAGTATTTTTTAAACCAGTCTTTAAAATAAGATAATAATTGTAATTATGTTTGCATGTATGTATGCAATACACAGAGTATTGCAAGCACTCAGTAAATTAAATCATGAAAAATGTTGAGAGAACTCTGACATGCCATAAGTATGCCTGAATTTTATTTTTTATATGTGTACTATGAAACTTGAAAGGTATAGTCCTCACAAAGAAATCGGTATTACATAAATGGCTGATACAGGTTTGATATGCAAATCATGTAAGAATATGCAAGAGTTATAGGGAAAGGAGATACAGAAATAAATTTAAGTATATGAAGGGGAAGTTAAAATATATAAGCTGTGTTGTAAGTTTTATATTTAGAGGAAAATACAAATTATAAAAAGTTAGTGAAGTTATGTGGTTTTTAGAATTTTATATTTAGAGGAAAATACAAATTATTAAAAGTTAGTGAAGTTAACTATGTGGTTTTAGAATATCAGGAATCACAGATGTGCTGATTATGTGAGATAAGAAAAAAAATATATGCATCATGGTTTAGGCAAAGACATTCTGCAATGGATAAGCAAGAGCAAATAATGGAGTAATTACTTGAAGCTGGATAGGAAATAAAAGAGGCACACTGGTCACTAGAGAGTGAGCTCAGAAGACTTAAAGAATCAGCAAATGCCAAAATTCCCTGGGGATCCTAAGCAACAATCTCACCCAAAAGAATGTGGATTAGCTGTATTTAGCTAGAAGTATAAAGTCATAAGTGGGCTGGATACCAATATCCATAATAAACTATATGGGATTGGTTGAAAGAAGAATGGAAACACCCATTCATTTGTCAAGCTGCTGAAGAAATGGTTACACCAGGAAATTTAGCAATCAGGTGATAGACGTACACACTTGTAGAGGGTTTCAATATATAACTACTAATATGGGCTCTGGCCTTCCTTGTATTGTCTAACTGTATTCTCTTCTCTAATTGTTTATTGTTTTGTGTCCTAGCGTCCTCAGTGTATTGTGTAATTGGATTGTTGAGAGACTCAAGTCAAACATTGTAGAAATTCTAGTAGAATGAACTATTGAATATAAAGAGCATTTATCAATAAATTAAAAATCTACAAAAATGAGCATTTAAACTATAAATATGTTCATAAAATGGATATAAATGGTTAATAAAGTCATGATCATTCCCATCAAAGAAATACAAATTAAATAAAAATGAGATGCTTGCTTTAATCATTTAGATAACAAATGCCATTTTTACCAGTTAGGAATTGTAGAAATGGTGGGAATTTGGGACAAACTAGCAAGTGGATAATTTTAAATTCAATAATATCCAGTAGAAATGGACTACTCATTAAACTAATTGTGAAAATCAATACTTTATATCCCCTTGAAATTAGCTTTAAACAAATATAAAAAGAGAATAAATTCCTTTAAAACACTACAAACTCAAACTTTGGGATTTACAAAGGGGTGTTCAAAATCTAGCCCAGTTCTATGTGAGATTCATAAGATCTCATATGCTTTTAAACACCTCTCCCAACATATACACCTTTTTAGTGTCCAGAATTTAACATAGTGTCTGGAACATACTAGATACCAAATAAATATTTATTGAGTAAACGAATTAGTAACTTAAGTCAGTTATCTCCCTTTTGATTAGAATTTGAAAAATAAAATTAATGCAAATAGTTTACCTTGAAAGGTTTCCTCAGGAATCAGATGCAAATTTACTATTTAAGATAAAATACTAAAGTATTTATTTGAATTTAGTATTTAAGATAAAAAGTTAATGTTTTATACATAGGGATAAAATTGGAAATTAATATTTTATATAGTGAGATAAATTTAATATTAAAATTTAAATTTTAATATTATTTCATATTACATATGATATGAAACAAATAATATAAACTAAAATTTTAATATTTTATATGTAGAGAAAATAGAAATACATCTTCTTAAAAACAACAACAAAATACAAACCCCAGTGTAATTTAGACTATGACATAGTCCATGGAATTATTTGTAACTTGTTTATTTTTGGTATCACAAACAATAATATCTTCATTCACTGAAAAATTATTGAGCATTGCTCTGTGACCAGCACTCTTCTAGGCACTGACCCTATATCATAAACGGAGCAACTCTTTCCACACACCCAATGCTAAGCTCTTAATTTATAGGGACAGATGATAAATATTTCTTTGTGTTTGATGGTGATAAGTGGTTAAATGTTTAAAAAGTGACCACACGGTAAGGAGCTAAGAGAGTCTTGTTGGAAAGGTGTTGATAGTTCTCTTGGATATGTATCTAGGTGTGAAATTTCTACATCTGATGGTAACTGTAGTTGTTTGCAGAACTGCTAGGCTGTGTTCCAAAGTGGCTGCATCATTTTACATAACCACCAGCAGTGTATGAGGGTTCCAATTTCTCCATATCTTACCCATTATTTATTAGCACACTTTTTGATTCTTTTCATCCTGGTGGGTGTGAACTCTTATCTCATGGTTTTGATTGGCATTGCCTTGATGGCTAATGATAGTGAGCATCTTTTAATGCTTATTGGGGGGCAGCCCAGGTGGCTCAGCAATTTAGCGTCGCCTTCAGCCCAGGGCCTGGTCCTGGAGACCTAGGATTGAGTTCCACTTTGGGCTTCCTGCATGGAGCCTGCTTCTCCCTCTGCCTGTGTCTCTGCCTCTCTCTCTCTCTGTCTCTCTCTGTCTCTCTCTGTGTGTGTCTCATGAATAAGTAAATAAAATCTTAATAAAAAATAATGTGCTTATTGGTCATTTATATATCTTTATTTGATAAGTAAGAATATTCAGATGCTTTTCCCATTTATTAATTAGGCTATTTTTCCTTTGATGATTGAGCTGATGAGTTTATATAGTCTAGACACAAGTCTCATATCAGATATATGATTTGTAAACATTTTCTCCCATTCTGAGGTTGCCTTTATACTTTTTTGATGATGTTCTTGGAATCATTTGTTTTTTTTTAACATTTCATAAAGTTTAATTTATCTATTTGTGTGTGTGTGTGTGTTTGTGTTTTGGTATCATATGAAAAAAGCATTTGCTAAATTTGAGTTCATAAGGAGTTACTCCATGTCTTCCTCCAAGAATTTTATAATTTTAGGTCTTACATTTATGTCTTTGATTCATTCTGAGGTAACTTTTGTATATGATGTAAGGTAAGAATCCAACTTCATCCTTTTGCATGTGGCTATTTACTTATCCAGAACCTTTTGTTGACATACTACACTTTCCCTTATTTAATATTTTTGGAACCATTATCAAAATTCAGTTGACTATAGCATACTTTTGTTTCTGGGTTCAATTTTATTCTATTGATCTCTATGTGTATCTTGTGGCAGTGTCACAAAGTTTTGATTACTATTGTTCTGTACTAGGTACTAGGTTTTGCAACTGGGAAGTGAGTGTCTTCCTACTGTATTTTTATTTTTCAAGATTGTTTTGGCTATTCAATGTCCCTTGTAATTCCATAGGAATTTTAAAATCATCCTGTCAACTTCTGTGGAGAAGTCAACAGGGATTCTGAAAGGTATTGCCTTGAATCTGTAGTTCAGTTTGGGGATTATTGCCACTTTAACGTTAAATCTTTTCATTTGCAAACATGGAGTGGTTTTCCATTTATTTAGATATTATTTAATTTTCAACAATGTGTTATAGTTTTCACATTATAAGATTTGTACTTCTTTTGTCAAATCTATTCCTAAGTATTTTATGCATTTTAATGCTATTGTGAATATAATTGTTTTTATTGCATTTTGGGATTCTCTTCAAGTGTATGAAAAATATGTTTGAGTTTTGTATAGAGACCATATATGCTGCAAGCTTGCTGAACTTATTAGTCCTCATAGTTTTTTAGTTGATTCCTTAGATTTTTTTTTTTAACAGAAATCATGTTATCTGCTAATATTACTTCATTCCTTCCACTCTGGTTCTTTTCTTTTTCCTTTCTTTCATTCCTTCGTTCCTTACTCCCTCCCTCCCTCCTTTCCTTTTTCCCTCCCTGTCTCCTTTAGAGAAAGGAGTATTTCTTTCTGTCTTTATCTCTTGTTTTCTCTCTTTAATTGTCCTGGCTAGAGCCTCTGGTACAATGGTGAATAAAAGTAGTGGGAGTAAAAAGGCCTTGTCTGGTTCCTGATCTTAGGAGAAAGTATTCAATCTTTCACCATTGAGTAAGATTCTACATGTGGATTTGTCATAGATGGTCTTTATTAGGTTGAGTATAATCATTCTATTCCTAGTTTGTTGAGTGTTTTTATCACAGTTCCTCCAAGGGATACTGTACTCATCTTTCTATTGGTGTGGCCATCATGCTGGCCTCTTTCTAACCAAGCCTCAAGAGTTTAGCTAAGCTATTCCATAGTACTGCTTCCTTGGCATCTATTTTATTTGCCAAGTGGACTATAGGAACCGAAAACTCACATTGACTCATCCATTTATTTTTTTTAAAGATTTTATTTATTTATTCATGAGAGACACAGAGAGCAAGCCAGAGACACAGGCAGAGGGAGAAGCAGGCTCCATGCAAGGAGCCCGATGGGAGACTGGAACCCAGGATCCCAGGATCATGACCTGAGCCAAAGGCAGATGCTCAACCACTGTGCCACTAAGGCACCCCTGACAATAGCTCACTTATGCAAGTGTATGTGCTAGGTAACAGCTCAGAGAGTCACAAGCAAATGTAATTTTTTTTAAAGATTTTATTTATTCATTCATGAGAGACACAGAGAGAGAGATTGAGACAGAGACACAGGCAGAGGGAGAAGCAGGCTCCATGCAGGGAGCCCGACGTTAAGACTTGATCCCGGGTCTCCTAGATCAGGCCATGGGCTGAAGGCGACGCCAAACCGCTGAGCCACCCAGGCTGCCCACAAATGTAAATTCTTGATACGATTTCCCAACAGCCCTTGTGATCAATGCCTCTCCTGCTCCCCAGTGCCTTTGCCTTGTGTGCCTCTTAGATTAGACATCTATGGGGCTTAAGAAAATACTGCTTTTTTGGATGGAATTTGCAAACTGGCATTAGCCTGAGAACCCCAAAGCACCCTGCCATAGACCATAATAAAGGCATGTGCCCCAGGTCCTGCCTCTCTCTGCCTTACCCTCTCTCTGTGGCACCTCAAATTGTGTAGTGTACTTCCTTCAGACTGGAAAGTAAGAAACTCTTGAATTTCAATTTATTTTGTGGTCTATTGTTGAACCACAGCTCTCTGTCAGGCACCCTGGGCTGCGCTTAACAAATGTTAATTGAACACCAATGTTAATGATAACACCAAGGCTCTGCTGCTCTCTCAGATACTTATAGACACATTGAAGCTGCTTTCAATATATCACTGCTGTGTCCAGGATCTGGCACTGGTGTGGAGATCCATGCAGCCCACTCTAATTCCATAAGCCTCAATCTTCACAATACTGCTAAAAGTGCTAGCATTCTGCTATGAAATTAGAGAGGAGATATCTACTTACTTGGGGGTTATATTATTATAGGAATCCTGCAGATCTTAGGGAGACAGCTCCTTTAGTTAAATCTTCATTCTTTCCTCCAAGCTATACTGTGCTGCTAGGTCAAGTGATAGATAGCCTGCTAGCCGAAACTCTTACTTTCCTTCGACAGTGAGCCTTATTGGCCACCACACCTCACTGTCATTCCACAATGTATTTGAGATGAATTCTCTCTAAATCAGCTGTATCTCAAAACTTATTTTCATTTGACTGGATAACCGAATACCACCCTCCTTTTTGTTCTCTGCTTTAACATCACACCATATATTACTAAATTGGTCTTGATATGAATTATGATTATGTTTTTTTGGGTTTTGGGGTTTTTTTTGTGCCCTACGGTCTAAGCAAGTGAATGTAATTAAATAGTTATGATAGCATAAATCTTTCTGCTTCTGCAGAGGCAAAAGACAGTATTAAATTTACAATTAGTACGTTACTACCCTGTTCAAAAATATTTATAACCTTCCAGTACCTATAGGATATTGTCTGACTTAAATATGTTTGAGCTACCAGAATCAGTTACAGTACTTTGGGACGGGGACAGGGGCAGGGACTGACAAAGACTGCATATTCCATGTATCTAGGGCAGTAAGCAGAAATCTAGGTGATGAGTTAGTAATTACAGTAAGATGGGAGGGCTGTAGCCGAATGCAGTCTCATCAACTCTCCTCATTATCAGTGGCCACATCTTTGCAAGAATGATGTATGCAATGCCTTCATTAGGAAGATCAATTCCAGATCAAGCCTCCTCTTCATAAAGTTGGAAGCTGAGTTCCCAGGGCTTTTAGTGTATGTGGTGGTGGTGGTGGGTAACCAATGTGGGTGTGGGCAGGTTGGAGAGTGGAAGATCAAGAGGAAGAGAAAGAATGAACTTCAAAATAGACTTTCTTCTAAAGTGATTAACTGAAGAAGGTGGAATATAGAACTTATAGGTGAAGGACAACTTCTCTGAAGTAGCCTTAGAAAGATTGAAATAACAGACTGTCCCAGACAAGGAATTAAGTCTCCAAGTTTGATGAGCTTTAATTAATCCCTCTTAAAAAGGAGAGAAAGTACAAGTATATCAGGGGGGAAACAAAGTACACATAATGCATTTCTCCACTCTTTCATATATTGGTAACAAATTTCTGAAGACAAAAGTTTTTTTTATGAGAATTTGTATTTCTGGCTGGTATAATTATCATTTTAAGAAACCTAATAGAGAACAATTATTATCTAGGGCTTAGTTCTTTATTTAATTCTACCAATGTGAATGCCACAATAAATTTTAAAATATTTAAAGAAGTTAACATCTTTCATTTTTATTAGGTTATTCCAGAGATTATAAGTATAAAATTATATTTTACCTAGATACTATTAAATTTTATAATTCCTACAAATGTCCTTTCTGTTTAAACATTTTAAAATAGGGATGGCTAGGTGGCTCAGTGGTTGAGTATCTGCCTTTGGCTCAGGTGGTGATAATGGGGTCCTGGGATCAAGTCTCACATCAGGTTCCATGTGGGGAGCCTGCTTCCCCCTCTGTCTATGCCTCTGCCTTTCTCTCTCTCTCTGTGTCTCTCATCAATAAATAAATAAGATCTTTAAAGAAAATATTTTTAAATAAGTTGTAACTTAATTGTCTATTTATTCTTCTTGTCTGTTAATTTTACCTGGAAGAGTTCTCTTAAAAACACTGAAACTCCATAGGCCAGAAGCATGCTTAAACTTGTTTCATGGGGTTCTGATTGATATAGTTCACTAATATTCTTTTCAAATGAGAAAAAGGTGAACACAGCAAGACAGTTCTCTGCTTGAATGCTACTACATAGCATCAGAGATTTTTTAAAAATATTTTTCATCATTCAATTTGGATTTGTCGTCTGTAGCTTGAAGAAGAAAAACCAGCAGCAGTTCCCATAAAAACAACCATTCCAGGTGGTTATCGGGTCCAATTACAGCTTCACAGTTAGGTATGTCTCAACTTGCTAAGGAATTGGGAAATAATGCTAAGATTATATCAGGGGACATTCAGTTTAAATAAGAGAATTGGTTAGAATGGAAAATTATTGTTATATAGAAAACTTTTATTGTATAGATGTTGCAGATTGAACTTATTTGTGTCCACTTAAGACACAGCACAGAAACTGTATTTTAAAGCCAACTGGATAAATGGAAAAGCATATGAAGAAAATTCCATATGGTGCTCATTTAAAGTAATACTTTCAAAAATAAAGGTCTTAGTTTAAAACAGTTATTTTCATATCCTGATAGCAAGGACAGTAGGCATTGAACTAGTTTATTTGCAACAAATTCTAAGAGGGAGATTATTATGTAGGAATCATTCTAGTAGCTGTTCACCATAATAAAACAATTTGGTAGTATTACTTGTTAGGTAAGCAAAGAAATAATTTGCCTTATTACATGAGGATTTCCTATATTCCGACTTACTTCATAACTACATTGAAATATGCAGACAAAAATTTTAAAAATGAAGTTTATCCTTTACTGTTAAAATCCAGATACGAAGGAGAGAGGAAATATTTTTTAAATGAAAATAAATAAAAGCAAATATCTCTGAGAACTAAGAAAAATTGTCTTTATCATTAATACTTCTTACTATGTTCAATATTTTTTTGCGAATTTTATATTAATAGAAGAGGAACTGGTTCTCTAATATATTTTATTTCCTTGGACATGCATGAAAAAATGCTTTTGAGTATTGTGCATTCAGATCACCATATACCATAGAATCCTACATGGAATTATCAACCAGCTTTCTCTGACAATAACTAAAGCTATGCTTTGTGGAATCATGCTTCTAAGGAAAAAGACAAGCAGCAGGAAGTCCTTTTGATTATCGATCATGTAATCTCCAGTGCTGCATATAGCTGTAGTTTGAATCTAAAAGAATCAGAGATGCATGGACATTATATTTAAATTGTTTTTCTTGTATGTCAGATGTCCTTTAATTGACATATAAAGGTTGGGTTAGCATGAAAGTGCAAAATCTTGAGAAAAAAAATTAAGAAAGATGCATAGGGGTGCCTGGGTGGTGCAGTCAGTTATGTGACCTGCCTCGTGGTTTCAGCCCAGGTGGTAATCTCAGGGTCCTGAGATTGGGCTCTGTCCTCAGCACAGAGTCTGAGTTTCTTTCTCCCTCTTTCTCTGCCCTCTCTCTCTCTTTCTCTCTAAAATAAATAAATAAATATAAATAAATAAATAAATAAATAAATAAATATTGAAAAAGAAGCCTATAAAGATGCGAAAGATGATGAAAATATTTTTTAAATTGTATTAAAGAAACTTATGGCTCTTTCATGACTGAAGAGAAGTGATAGTGAGACATTTAGTAAAATAGCATATTTGTTTTCATCAAAATTGTTTTCACGATTTCTCATTTAATAATCTATACTGGGAAATATGAACAACAATATGATCAACATTCACATACGTGGATAGTCTATGTAGCTTTATGTGTTATATTAAAAATTTAGAACCAACCAAAACTTTGATGATAAAACAATTGCAAATACTGTAAGTTGACATATTAGCAGTCATTGTATCACTTAATTAATCTTTACAGAATGAGAAAATGATACTGATAAGTAGAGAAAATTGATAAAAATCATGATTAAATCTGTACATACTATATAGCAGGTTCTTTTATGAGAAGTTATATTCATATGTGAAAATAAAATGCTACAAAAAAAGAGGCCATCAGAATGCCTCGGTGACTCAGTGGTTGAGGGCCTGCCTTTGGCCCAGGGTGTGATCCTGGAGACCAGTGATCAAGTCCCACATGGGGCTCCCTGCATGGAGCCTGCTTCTCTCTCTTCCTATGTCTCTGCCATTCTCTCTGTGTCTCTCACAAATAAATAAATTAAATCTTTAAAAAAAACAAAAAAGAGGCTATCATGATAACATTGTTCTCTAAAAAGTGGAATTATTATTATTATTTACATTTTTGTTGTATTTTCCAAATATTTACAATGGGATATGGTATTCTTTTAATCAAACAAGAAACATGATAAAAAAATTTCCAAAAATTTTGATATAATGATGTCTATGAGAAATAGTTTTGCTATGATAAAGTTAGAAAGTAAATGTTAACTGTACTAAAAGTTTCACTCTTATCAGGGAAATATGCAAATATGCAATATGTATATTTGAACAGAAATGTATTTATCTTTCACTCAAAGCAAGGCCAAAAAAAATCTCTAAATAGCATAACATTATTCATGAAATTATTTTTATCCTAAAATGTATAAAATTAATTCTCATATTTTAAAAAAATAATTTATTTTTATTTATGGATTTTTTTAAAGAATTCCCTGTATTCCGAAAATCATTTTTGCCTTTTTAACTTTTGAAAATGTAAACTCCAGGTTAAATGATAATTTCTCATTATTTGTCTATTTGTTTTTTAGGAGCTTGTGTGCTAAATTCTTAGGGCCTTTACTCAATTCAGGTAAAAAAAAATCAGGTTTAAAGACAAGAAGCTAGTGCTTTCTTGAATGAAAGATTTAGCAAAGATGGAGTTATTTATGCTAGCCTGTGTTTGCTTTCTCTGAGCACACTAACAGTTTTTCTTAATTAAAACCTAGACATACTTTCCAGAAGAAAAGGAATCCAGCTAATATTTGCAATTACTTCACTGAGACGTAATGTCGCTTATAGTTGGGACTAAAAATATTTCTGTGTAGTATTCAAAAGTATGATTGGTCGAGGCTAATCAATTACTTTGGTTATAATAATACAGATGAACAGCAGTCCAATACCAAGGTAATAAGAATCGATAAGCTGATCAATAAGCAAATCTCCTATCAAGATTTTGAAGCGCTTTTGTCAGACTTTCTGCTATAATTATCTCTTGATGAACTTAACATGTTTAATGACTGTGAAATTGTATTTCTACAGAGACAATGCACATCTGGAATAACAGCACGCAATTCAGCTGCCTCCAGAGTACCACGCCGTTGAGCACAAGACTTCAAATAGAGTCCTCACAGTGAAAATGAAGCTTATTCTTTGACATGCTAATGCCTGTCTTGGCTGGGTCTCATCTTAGACTTGCCAGTACAACAGACAAACTTCAAAGTGTCAGGGGAGTACTTTAAAGTTACTGTAGCATTTGCTTATTTTGAGGAATACACACTTTTGCCATTAGATGAACGGTTTGGACCTTCTCTGTCTCACTTTCACCTTATCATCTTTAATTAGTGCAAAACCCATGTGTACCAGCCTGTAAGATCAAATGGAAATGCCTGTTTGATGATCTAAATGCCTTAAGAAGCAAATGGAGGAGCAGCTGTTTTGTTTAAAATGAAGGAAAACAGAAGGTAGCATAGAAGAAGCGTGTGAAAACTTAATCGTCTCCAAATGCTAAATGGCCTTGTCATAGTTATAAGGTATGATGGGTAATAACTGGATATGTTTTCTACCGAGGGTTCTTGCTCTACGAAGATCCCTTCCTTCTTGAGGGGTGTTGGGGGTTTAGTTCCAGACAAGCTAGTTATCCCTTGAGTTAGTATTTAGTACTATTGGCCTAAGGAATGAGTACAAGCTTGTAGTTTGAACTTGAGTTCCCACCCATGGAGGGAAAAATCTGAGAAGCCAGGAAGAACAGAAACTGTGTGTCCTTTAAAGTTTGGAGTTGTGGGACCCCTAGGTGGCTCAGCTCCACTGGAGGAGCCTGCCTCTCCCTCTGTCTATGTGATTTATTCATGAGAGACACACACAGAGAGAGAGAAGCAGGCTCCATGCAGGAAGCCCGATGTGGGACTCGATCCTGAGACTCCAGGATTACACCCTGAGTCGAAGGCAGATGCTCGATTGCTGAGCCACCTAGGTGTCCCTAAAGAAAATCTTTCAAATAAATAAAGTTTGAAGTTGTATGCCGTTAAAGTGATAGTTGATTCTCATAAAATCTGTCATGTTTTATACCCATGCTAATAATGTTTTAAAAATACGGTAAAGCATTGGTGTTCAATAGCTTTAAAAAAAAAGGCTAGAAGTACATGAAATACAAAGTCGAATTTAGGACTGGGTTATATTTCCTGGACATGAGAAAACAAAATCTTAAGATTTGATTTTTTTTAGTCATAGCATCTATAAAATAAGATGTTTAAAAATCAAAACCACCATAATATATATATATATATATATATATATAGAGAGAGAGAGAGAGAGAGTGTGTATATATATATATACATATATATATATATATATACACACAAACACACACACACACCACAGTTTTTATTTATGTCATGAACCTTACGAGACTTAAACTCATCCCAGTTTTGATATAGCTGGAGCCCTTAATACTACTATTTGTACATGCATATTTATGCATATATATATATAAACAAACTGATTAATTATACCTTATCATTCTTAGTTTATAGTGTTGGATAACATAATACTTCATGCTATTGATAAATTAAATCAACTCATCATCTCTCTAAGAGAAATTGTACTATGTTTGAAAATTTCTCTTAGTTTTAAGGCTCCTTTAGGTAGGAACTTTAGCCCCAATATAGCCCTCGATGTTGACAAAACGATTTCTCCCCTCCTTAGGAATTGAGAGTAGACATTTCTAATATAATTTCATATCCTCTTAGAAACAGAATGCCAGGTAATGCACTATTTCTGAATAGACTCTATGGATTTTCATATGCTTAAAGCAAGGTCTATTAGTTTTAGTGCTCTTGAGTAAAGTGATTAAGCATAACTATTGGCACGCATTTTGTGAGGGAGCCCATAACAAGCAGTGCAGTAATCTTGATAAGGCACCAGACACATCAGAAAGAATGGATGTTTTCCTCTGAGCTCAATACAAGGGCAATGCAAGAGCTTCTACAGAGAATGCAGTCCATTAAACAGAGATGACCTACTTCACATTTGGTTCAGTAATTGGGTCAGGATGCAATAACTTTTTATAGAATCATACAATTTTAGACCTAAAAAGAGCTAAGAAGCCATTATGTGCACCCTTCTTATTTTACTAAAGCTTGGACTAAAATAAGTTAAAAACAAAATGGAAATAAAAGATGCATGATGTGGTAATAAGAATCTTAAATATTTAAAATTGAAAGAAATTTTGTTATATCTCTTATCCAAGCCCCCATTTTATAGTCGTGATAAAACATAGCTCTGAAAAGATAAATGGTAGGATTATGATCACATTTTAGCTTTTAGAACTGAAATTACATCTTAAGTGTTTCTAAAGAAGTCTTTAAGTCATTAATGTCATCGACTGTGGAATTAGATTGTCATAGTTCTACTCCTGACTCTACTACTAACTACATTGTGACTTCCAAAATGTTAATTAATTAAGTTTGTGTGTGTGTGTATGCACCTTTGTTTTCACATTAGTGAAATGGGATTGAAAATAGAATACATATTTCACTGTATATACTTCTATACCCTCATTTTTTACTAAGGCTGAAGTGAGCTGACACATGTCAAGTGTTTTTTCGGTTGTTAGCACATGGAAAATTCTCAGTGTCCTTTTGTGTGGTGTATGTGTATGCGTTTGAGTGTGTATGAGGGTGTGTGTAGTTTTGCAGAGGGTGGGAGGATTCTTGGGAAATATTTTGCAGATGAGATGACTTCCTTCCTAAATAATGGCCAACTATGGTCCATAGGCCAAATCTGGCCCACCATCTGTATTTGTTAATAGTTTTTCTGAAATGAAGCCATGAGCATACATTTATGTATTGTCTGTACCTGCTCTCATGTTGTAGTAGCAGACTTGAGTAGTGGTACATGAGGCATGCAAAACTGTAAATATTTATTTCCTGACCATTTATAGGAAGTTTGAAGAAGATCTCTGTGCTTGAACAAGGGCATTCTCCTATGCAATAGCACTAACATCATCATAACCAAAAGAACTTAACATTGTTATAGTATTGACTAATGTGCAATGTGTTCTTCCATCCATTTTCCCATGTTCTTTCAAAGCCCTTTCCTTCTATCCCTAGAAGCCAGCGCTCTGATTCAAAAAGTTCACATCAGGATTTGCTCACTCCGAATGGGCCTGCATGTGATGTAGAGTCATTTTGTCATCTCTTCAAAGGTCCTGCTGCTTTATTTTCTTTTCCACACAATCTCCACCTGATGCTCCACTCCTGAGTGGCTTTTCTTATACAAAATCCAAGTTTTTGGTTTCTCTCATATATGTTATAGGCACAGGTTTTACTATTCTGTAATAGGAGATATGAATTTAAGTAGCTGTCATTAGAATGGATAAAAAGATGTAAAGATGTGGTATATATACACAAGAGAATATTACTCAACCATCAAAAAGAATGAAATCTTGCCACTCGCAACTACATAGATGGAGCTAGAGAGTATTATGCTTAGCGAGATGTCAGTCTGAGAAAGACAAATACCATGTGATTTAACTCATATGTGGAATTTAAGAAACAAAACAGATAAGAATAAGGGAAGGGAAAAAAGAGAAGAATACGAACCTTAAGGAATTCAACTATAGAGAACAAACTGAAGGTTGATGGAAGGGGGAGTGGGGATGGGCTAAATGGGTGATAGACATTTAGGAGGGCACTTGTGCTGAGCACCGGGTATAATTATATGTAACTGATGAATCACTAACTTCTACTCCTGAAACTAATATTATATAATATGTTAACTAATAAGAATTTAAATAAATATTTGAAAAAAGAAAGAAAAATGTAGCTGGCATTAATTTATGGAAAATTCAAAGACTCCCCATTTTTCTTTATTCTTTTTTTTTTCATTTTTTTTATTCTATTCCGTCTCCCTTTTTGTCTACTTATCATTACTATTGTCACATCATTGCCTTTATCCTCATCATCTCCTACCAATGCCTTTTTATGAATTCAACAATGAAAACTACAGAGACATTAGGGGAGGCAGTATTGAAAACAGAATGGTTCGCATAAAATTGCAACAAACGTGTTTTGATCTTAGTACTTATTTAGCTTGCATTTTCTCCCCTCTTTGCTTCCTGGTAATAGAGTTTCCTTTTATATCCATGTATAGTGATTTTTTTCCTTCATGATATATATATTTTTTAATTTCCTGTGGATTCAGCTACCTCTACCTCAGTAATATTACACATTCTTCTTATTTTAGAACATTTTTAATATTTCTTTTTTTATTTATTAAGTCTTATTAATTTACTTCAGGGAGAGAGAGAGAGAGAGAGAATGAGCAAGGGGAGGGGTAGAGGGAGAGGGACAGAATTCCTCAAGCAGACTCCCCACTAAGTGCAGAGCTCCACACAGTCCCTGATCCCAGGACCCCAAGACCATGACCTGAGCTGGGTCAAATGCCCAATCAACTGAGACACCTAATATTTCTTATTATAAGTAGAAGCTATATGTGTATATATGTTTGTGCATATTATTTTATATATCTATTAATATTTTCATTTTTTTTTTACCAGGGAGAAGAATCATTGATTACTTTAAATCTGTAAGGAATCTTAAAGACAATCTAGTACAGTGTTCATTAAATGGGATTCACATATTGAATTAGTAAGAGTAGATAGGCAAATGATACCAACAAGGAAATATGCTCTGAAATAATTAAGGTTGGTAACTACCCATCACATCTAAAAACCTCATTTTAATTTGGACACTAAAGCATAAAGAGTTTAAGTAACACTATTAAGATCTTACCAAAAAATTAGCCTTGAATCTTTATTCTTTGATTTCTTCTTATTTTCTTTGTAGAAGAATTAATTTTTTAAAAAAACCCACAAAATTACTCCTACTGGAGGATTTGGATCCTAGGTAAAGGTAAATATATGTCCTTTTCCCTATGTTGTTATTCCTCGTAAATCCCAATGAGACTATTCCCAAAGCTACTACTGTAGAATCTGGAAGCTCAATTCAATAAAGGGATTTCCTTTCAGGTGACATTCAGGACTCATTCTTATAAATACTGACATAAAATACAAAAGTGTGAGGTTTATATTTAATGGCTTCCTAAAGAGGAAAATGATCTTAGCTCCAATAATAGCTCTGCCTATTTTAACATAAAACTTGCTAATAAATTCTAATGTTATCATCCAAGTTCCAGAAAGGTCTGATTAAGGAAAACTGCTCACAGAAGTATAGTTCTTCAGTGTAATCCCATTTTGAGTTTTCCCTATGCTATATACACATGAAAAAAATGAAGGTATTAGTGGAGCCAGAACATCAAAAGCAAAATATTTTCAACCCAGTGAGAAATTATCTCCTTCATCCAAAGCTGATTTATCTCGAACAGCCTGGAATTGCCAAGTGAACCTCTCACAATACTTTGCAAACATATCTTCTTGGTTGGCAACTGCCTCAAACTATTTTCCTTGTTTCCTTCACAGGTTACCTTGGTGATGTCTCTGGTTGCTTTATACTTAAAAAATAGCATCTATGTTGCTGATGCTAGGCAAAGATATTGCTATGTTCTAAAATATCAATTTTGCTCTCAGTGCCTTCTAATATCCAGATTCAGAGCTCTTGCTGCCTTTAAAAAAAATACTGTAATTATTCTTGTCAGTGCTGATATCAGTGCTATAGTCCTTTCAATAGAAATAGTCATAAAAGAGCTCTTTCAATTTTATCTTGTTTTTCTATTGCAGACTCTATGCCCTTGGTCTTAGATACAAATTCATAAATATATGATTATTCATTTAAGAGTATTATTTAATTAAACATAACATTCATTGAAGAAATATTTATTGAATAGCATTAGTTTTCACATAAGATATGCTTCTATACCTTGGAGATTTGAGAGAGAAAAAAATGGAAAATTTTCTGCCTTCACAAAGGTTTTTGTTATTAAGGAAGTTACACATTAAATATGTAATTTAAATAAAACATAATGAAAGTAGGAAAGGTAAAGCCACAGGATAATCTCATAATATACAAGTGGGAAGACAAACTCATCTAGAGGTCATTGAGGTCTCCTTAGGAAATGACATTTAAAAGTTTGAGGCATGGAGGAAGAATAAGATTTAGGCAAGTCAAAGAATAGAGTGAGAAAAGAGTGTTTCAGCTAGAGAAAACAGTTCTCCACGCAAAGCTCAGAGATGGGGGAGAGCACATGTGAGGAAGTAGATGTATAGGATTACCCATGACTCTCCCTTTAGAAGCATGTAGAGAAATGAACCAAGAACAATCACGGGGGTCAAATTTTGACAAATCCAACAAGCTGTATTAAGAAATTTATATTTTTGGGACGCCTGGGTGGCTCAGTGGCTGAATGTCTGCTTTTGGCTCAGGGCGTGATCCAGGGATTCTGAGATCCACTCCTGAATCCGGCTCCCCATAGGGAGCCTGCTTCTCCCTCTCTCTCTCTCCCTCCCTCCCTCTCTCTCTCTCTCTCTCTCTCATGAATAAATAAATAAAATATTTTTAAAAAGAATTTTATATTTTCTCTAAAGTGAAAGGAACTGCTGAATGGTTTTGGGTTTGTCAGTAACATGCTTTATATTTAAAAGTATATTGCTCAAGGAGAGAGAGAGAGAACTACAACTGCCATTTGCAAAGACATGTATGGACCTTAAAGGCATTATGCTGGGAAAGATCAGACATAGAAAGACAAAGACTGTATAATATCACTTATATGTGGAATCCAAAAACAAACCATGAGCTAATAAAAACAGAGTAGAATAGTAATTACCAGGGACTAGGAGGTGAGGGAGTTGAAGAGATATTTAAGAGCAAAAACTTGCAACTAGTAGATAAAGAGGTTCTGGAGATCTAATGTACAACATAGTGATTATAATCAACGATACTGTACTATAAACCTCAAAGTTGTGAGAGACTATATCCTGTTTTCAACATAAAAAAGAAATGATAATGCAATATAATAAAGTGTCCAACTAGCACACATTGTAGAAACTTACACAATGTAATATGTCAATGATATCTCAATAAATATAGAAGAAAAATAAAATAAATAAATCGCTCTGGCTTCATAAAAAAAAAAAAAAGAGCTGTAGAGAAGGATATGTGGAAGCAGAGACTCTATGTGAGAGGTGAACATGGCCTAAAACAGAAGTTATAATACTGACCATGGGATTGGATTCAAGAGATATTAAGGAAGCAGACCCAGTAAAGTTTGATGAAGGGTTAAAAGTTTTAAAACAGGAATATACAGGAATAACGTGTGATTTTTTAGCTTTTTTTGGCTGGATAACTAGATTGGATTTTGTTTCCATGTAACATGATGATCCTGGAGGAATAAGTCCACAGGTTTAGAACAGAGCCAGAGATACAGCATGAGTGGCAATGATAACACATAAGTAAGATGTATGGAGTGAGAAAAAGAATATTGTCTAAGCTAGATCTCTTAAATATGACAAAATTTTAAAAGTTGTACAAAGTAAGAGAAATCTTCAAAAGAGAGAATGAGGATCCAGAGAGATGGCAGAAAAATGGGGAAATTACTTGGTCATAAAAACCATCTTCAGATAATAAGGGGAAGGTGGAGGATATGGTGCTTTACATTGGTGGAACAATCTCATATGGAAGATGATTAAGGAAATGGTAGATTTTCAAGAAACTTAAAGGCATAGCTAAGATATTGGGGACTGTAAATGTAATGTGAACTCAATCTATACTTGTTTCTCTAAAAACATTTGGGTAAAGCAGAATTCTAGTGGACTGGTGTAGGCAATGAGCTTGAAGAGCAGTTACATAGTAATGGAAGGACTTCAAATATTACAGGCCAGGGTTTAAATCCAAGATGTGCTGCTTTCTAGAGTGTTTCCTTGGGCAAGTTACATGACTTTTGTAGACCTTATTTTCCTATGATTACTACATTACATGAAATCTTGATTATAACCATTTGCTGTTTTTATATCCTTTGAATATAAGCCTGGGGTTTATATTATTTAAACTATGCATGGTCTCACATTTCAAAAATACCACTCAGCAAAATAAATTGTAAAATAATTTCAATATTTTTATTCACCTGATAAGTTATATAAAACTCACAGCAAAACTTGAAGAAAGTATCCTTTAATATTTTATTTTCTTGTCAATTTTCTTTTGCTCTTAATATGCCTTGGAACATCTCATATTAAGTGCCAAAACACCCCAATTCTCTCTTACAGTCCTGATTAACACTACAGTTTCTCCATGACTTCTATGAATTACCTGCCTCATTCACTACAATGATGGTTTATTTCTTGGTTACTTTATAACTTTGTTCCTTGTGTCTTTCCACTTAGGACTCAGGCTGAGGAACAATCTCAACTTGGAGCATATTTTTCTTTTGGCAACGTTAAAGAGCAAGGGCACTGATGAAAGCATGTAAAGATTGTTCGGCTTTCTACTTAGAACTTGTAGTCACATTTCACTGGTCAAAACGAGCAAGACACATGACTAAATTCCATACCGGGGTGGGAAGAATATTCTTCCCGTAAGAAAACATCACATGTCAATGGATACAGGGGACAGGACATAAATAATTGGAAGCAGTCACATCATTTACTACAATAGGGAACAAAAGTTTAAAAATGAAGTTTGATAAGTGTTTTTCATCAGCACTTACACCAGTCTTCAAATAGTGATTGATCTCAGGCAAGCGAGAGAAAAAGTACTTTATGGTAGAGAGTTGGGAGAAGGGAAGGCAAGTACTTGGGGACACTCATATGTTAATACATACTGCTTCCCATACAGGAAGGAATATAGAAATATTTTTGCCAGAGAGTGTGAAGTCAACACTTATAATTGTAGAAGTTGTAAAATGTCTAGGTAGTAGCAATATCTAAGAGATAAACATGCAAATATGTGGCTGAAATCAGATGTAGAAGATCACTAGGGTTGAGGAAGTGAATAAATTCCAAAGTTAAAATGTTGAGTGATGGTATAAAATGATGGCAGGATACAGAATAGAGAGGAAGACTCTGACCAGTTGCCAAATTAATTGATTGAGAGGACTCATATATGGCCAGGAAAAGGAGAAATGAAGGTTTATGCATAAGGATCAGAGATTTAACAATGGAGAGAGAAGCATTTGAAAATATTATTAGCCAGCATTATTATCTATGGACAATTAATGGCTTACAAAAGGCATCTGAGGGCTTTAGATGAACAGAGTGATAAATGTTCTTAGCATTGTCATCAGTCTTCAGCTAGTGATCAATCCCAGGCAACAGGATAAAAATTATCTTATGGAGGAGAGACATGGGATGGGAAGGGAAGTACTTGGGGACTCTCACATGTTAATAGTGATGAACATGCTGGTATAAGGTTCTACCATACTGCCTTCTAGGTGTACTCTAAATAAAAACATTCAGAACCATTACTATACTACTATTGTTTCCCTATACATGGAATTAAAATGCTGATTTCTAATTTATCTTAATACGGCAAAATGGAACCATTACTCAAAGCAAAAGTGGGCTTGAAATTGAAGATCCAAATTTGAATATCACTTCTTCATGTCATACAATCTAAGGACTGAATGATCTCTTTATTCTTTCCAGATCTAAAATTTGAATGCCCGTAGGGTGAAGCCCATACTTTATTTTTATAGTGCTCCCTGTCTTTGATTAACTTCCTCTCAAAGTCTCTGCATTTTCTAAGAACTTTTAGCAATGGATTTTTAATTTAATGAGACCTTGTTATGGTTTCTTATCTAATTATGACTAATGAGTATTTTTAGTTCCATTTAAGGATCACATTCTATCCTCTACAAGTGAGGAAAATAAGACCATTAAGTTTCTTCTGTTCTATATTTGAAACACCTTAAGATTAGTTTGCTGTAAGCTTTATGCAGCTATATTGAGCCCTTAGCAATTAAACTTCATTGTTTTACCAAAATGATAATGATAGAGCTTGAATCTGAACCTCATTGAATTAGAATTCATGAAAAACATCAATCATCAAAATAAAACAAATTTACTTTGAAAATTAATTTAGTAACATTTAATATCTTCTATGAATCACTGAACTTATGAGTCACAAAAACGTTATATCATAATTTGTAGTAATGAAATCTCTTTTTTGAAGGGAAAAAACATTGCCATATGTCAGTGAAGAAAAAAAAAGGAAGAAAGATTTTCCTTTGTAAAGAAAAAGTTAAAATATAGTATGAATTAAAGTAAAAATTAAAAAAAAAATTGAATGGCACTAAATTTGATTTCTTTGGTTTTCCCAATGCTATATAGAATAACCTGAGTTTGGAAAATACAGATTCCAAGTAGAGTTAAAGGAACTAACATAAATTTCTCTACCTTTTTAAGTTCATCAACATTTTTATTCAATGAAATGAATGGGAAAAAATGAAGAAGGGCTTGTTTTTATTGCATGGAAATGGATGTTAATATAAGAGGGAGAGAAGCATACCTCCATATGGAAGGATTACAGTAGAGAAAATTTTCTCTTGGGACTTTACATTTGTACAGTAATTGTGCAGATTCACAACCTCGAATTCATGTGTACAGATGGCAATATAGACACAGTTATTTTAGCAAAATATAATATTAAGCAATGTTCAAAGCCTAAGAGGAAACACTTTTAAGGTAATCATCCAGGCCTATGTGACTAAAAGGTTTTTCCTGATCCGATGTAAGTTTTTTTGCTTTTGTGACCCATCCCAATGTTATGTACAGATGAGAAAACTAATCGCACCTAAAATCTAAAATAGAGTTTAAAAAAATGAAAGTTCCCCATTTGTAGAGTTACTTACCTTTAACATCTTTAAATTCATTGTTCATACTTGAAAAATATTTTTACATATTTTTGTTTTCAATTTTATATCACTAATAAAACCAAATCTCTATTAACTGGCCACTAAAATAGTCTTTGAGGTAACGATCAGGACTGCTGTATCTTATATAGCTCTATATTGGCTGAAAACTAACTCCAACTTGAATATTTTTAAAAACTTGAGACATAATTTTCATGGGGTTTTTTGATAAATGTTTTATACAAATCCATTTATTTTTTTTCTTTATTCTTTATTTCCAGTTGTTCAGGCTTCCTTTTACACGACTACACAATGGGAAACTGTCCCATTGATTGGCAAAGAATGCACACTGATGAATACCACTATGCCATACATTATGCAAAAGCCACGCTGCCTGAAATATCCCTGTAATGTGTTATTGTTCTCTCTGACAAAGAAGTAAAACTAATGGTGAATGCTGGTTGATTTTCACAATATTTAGCAAGGTCTTGGAATTCTTTTTTTTTTTTTTTCTTTACTGCTTCTGATTTTAGATTTTCTTTGTCACCACATAAGCTGCATTTTAAATCTTACCCTATTTTACAGAATAACAGTAAATAGTTTTAATTTGTATTCGATTTATTTTACCTACTACTGTTTATATAATGGGCAAAAATATGTAATCTGTTGGACTTTGTGTTTTTTTAAAAAACTGTACATTTGGCCTCTATGTTCTATGTATGCTACAATTCTTTAAAATATGTATGTGTTTAATTCCAAAGTTTCATCATATGCTTATTTGGTAATGAGCTTCAGTATGCTTCAGTATGGCACTGAAGCAGGTAATTCCTATTAATGCTGATAGGATTTTCTTAATTTATACATTTTTCAAAAATTCCAGTGAAAATCAGTTTCATGAAATGAGTCTTGCCATCCCAAATACTTTTGGAAAAATTTGGTTAAAATAAAGTTCAGCATTTATTTGTTGAAAGACTTCTTATTTGTTTTTATTTTTCACAGAATGCTGCTTGAGATCCTGTAGGATTATTTTTTTATAAAACATACTCAAAGAGGTGCTGCTATACTTTCCTCTTGTTAGTGATAATGCTTGTACTTCCTGATTCCTTCTGTAAATGAATATTATTACTGCAATTCTGGTTTCAATAGAGATCTCTCAGTGCTTGATGATGGCAAAAGGAAAGAAATACACTATAAAATGAATAGTAGTTTCAACTTTTTTTTTATTTAGTTTTTTTTTTCTCTGAAGCATAGTATGCCCATTAGTTGATTCATTCCATACACTACCCATATAGTTAAATCTATTTTTTTCTAGTTGAAAAGCTGATTTCAATGCAAAAATGCCAAAGAAGTCCTAAAATTGTTAACAATATTTGAAAGTCATGTTTTCATGGTGCATTTTTTAGTATTTTAAATGCCAGAATGTGATTATACAATGATCCAAATTTATTTTAGGTTAATCATGAGTTTTCATGATCCTAAAATAAATGAAAAGGTCAAAATTAAGAAAAAAAAATCAGTTAAAATTTTCACAGCCTTAGTTCCTCATTTGTTTTAGCCTGGAATAAATGTAAGGATAATTTAGTCGAAATATCACCAACAACAAGTGCATCAAAGCAATTTTTCTAAATACTTCTCAAGACTTAAAGGAAATGGATAAGCATCTATATTGGCTTCAGTAAGCCAAAAATACATAAATAAAACTGAGTGGAAGGAGGAAATACTGTTTTAGAATCAAATTCTTTATGAACACAGAGGAAAAAGCACACTTCTGTTTATGGTTTATTCTTTTAGTAGGTTGTTCTTAAGATCAGGCAACCATAGAAAGGTCATTTGTCTTTGAATAAATTGGCAATAATCAGATATTTAGAATTAATCTATAGATCTTTCTTGTCTTGATATTTCACACATTCACAACTGACACAACTGATTATTTTCACAAGTTTCAGGTAGTTGCACATTTTGAAAATCAGCCGTAAACTATTGAAAGTAAAAATTACACCTGTACATAAAATTTGATAAGTAATTTTCACTTTTCCTTTTGTGAATCTTACACTTTAAGAGAATTGTTAATTTTAATTCTATAAAATAGTTGTCAGATTTGCCTCTAGTAGGTGACCAGAAGAAAAGTCATTTCAATTGAAGCAAACTTACTAAATTTATCCTGGTAATTGCATACTAAAAATTTAAGTTTTGCATACAACAAAACACTAAGCTGCGAGTCATTTGTTTCTAATTGGTACAATTGTTTTGCATCAGCTATATAGTATGTTTATGTGATAAACTTAAAATAGGCTTGTTCCAAGGTATTTGGGTACTTGGTCGACATTTGTCTTTTATTTTGGTGCTATGAATACTTCATTGAACACGTCTGGCTAATTGAAGCATCATACATGGTTCATTTTGGAAAATTTAGCAGCTCTCATAATCATTTAGCTTCTTTACCTATGCAAGTAATACACAGAGAAACAGAACTAGATGCTTAGTGTAAAATATCTCAGAAACCAAACTGAGGCTGATGAACCAAAGAAGGAGATTCTTTAGTGAGGACAAAGAGAAAGAAATAGATACATCCTGAGCACTGGCAGGATCGTCTTGTAGGAACTGTGTGCTGATACCTTTAAATATATCGTATCATATACTATCACATTAGGCTCAATTATTGAGCCTCACTGCTTGAAAGTAAAAAAAAGCTAAATCTCAGAGAAATTGGAAATTTTTCCAGGGTCATACCTAGTTATTAATAAGAGTTCAAATCTAGGACTTCCTGACTCCGATCTTCTGTTCATTCTGATCAACAAAGTCTTCGCTTATTTCTTTGCTAGTATGAGATATTCACCATTGTTATAGAGTACTTCTACGGTCCCTGAGGCTTATTCTGACAGTGCTATCATTTTAAACTGCCTAGGTTGGGTGTATTTTAAATCTGAAAATTTTTATTAGCTTCAGAAGATTTCTAGCACTTATTTATATCAAATTCTTAGCAGAAAATGGGCCCATCTCTTGCATAATGCAGAATTACAGAAAATGCTCTAGCAGGATCGGCTACATTAGAACAAAGATTAGGATTAAAAATGCACCAAGAATGGCAGCATGTTCAATCAGGGATTCCGCTCCATCTGAGTTCAAGACCTAAGGAAGGCTGTTCAGAAAACAGTGGCACTTTACTGACTCTTGAGAAACAATTTGCATGCCAACCACATCTAGGGAAAACATTAGAAGCATTTCAAACATCAATTTTAAAACTTGGTTTTTTTTGTTTGTTTGTTTGTTTGTTTGTTTTGTTTTTTTTTTTGGTGTTGTGAAAAAGTCAACTACCCATAACTTAAAAGAAAAAATTAAGTGTATGTAAGGGAGAAAAAAAATATTTTCCTCTACCTTCCTTGGTTCTCCTTCTGGAGACCTGCAAATTATACTTACAAAATACAAGTTAATAATAGAAAAACGGTTTATGAATAAGTGCCGAGAAAGTACATACAGGAGAAACTCAGTTATGAGAAATTCAAAGAGCTGCCTAGATTTTGGGTTTTCATAGCATTGTAACAAAAGCACCCTTAAAACTTGTAGAGAAGTGAAAAGACAAAAGCAGTTTAGGTTTTTAAGAGTATCAAACAAGGAAGGTAAAAATATGGGGAGAATAAAGAAGATGAGTTGTTCTGTAAGGTTCATCGTGTAGATTCTCCGTACCATCTCTGGACTGATAGGTCTCTACATTTTTGGCAAATGAGGAGAGAGGGAGGACTGAGAGGGCTTTTTGATGTCTGCTGTTTCTCAATTGTCTGTAGTTCAAAATAATTCTTATGCCAAAGTGGCATATTTTGAGGCACATATTCTGATCCTCCATACCTATACCTTTAAAAGACCAGAGGACTTTGCTGATTGTTAGACCATTTGCATAATTAGTTGTTCACAAAACAAAACAAACTATTAATGAGTCTGTAACTTAATTATTTTGATTGAATTTGCTAATTGTTTCTAGGAAGAAATCTGATGGCAACACATGATAAACAAAATAAATGGTTTATACTTGCAAGTATCTTTCTTCTCAATATAAAATATATACATTTATTATCATTTCCTTCAGTATATTACCAGTTGGGGGAAAAGAAATGAGCAAAATATTGTTTAGTGATGAAGGCACATGACTATCACTGTATAATGATGGCAACAACATGTAAAATTGCCCATTGGGACTATTTTTGTTTAACCATATATCAGCCAGCAGACTACTAACACAAACATGGATTAGCACACTTTGTTGTTAGAAGTAAATTAATGCTCGTGAAGTGCTTACAGTAGCCCCTGGCAGATAGACAGTGTTCAATAAATACGAGCTATTATTGTATTAAAAAAGTATGAATCAGTTTCATTTATATAAAACTTTGTTCAGACCTTCAGATGTGCAGTATGTGTGCAAGCAAAACATATGTAAAGGTTGTGAGGTCTATTAACATTGAGGCAGTGTCCTTCTCATTTAGGAATTTTTTTCAAGCATTTGCCAACTGAAACGTGTAGTTCATGTCTGATGAATTTTAAATGTTTTAGTGTAAGGTTGTTCACAGCCTATTTTTTTAATCTACTCTGCTACAGAGCTCTGAATTACTTGATAGCTGTGCTACTTGATATCCCCGGAACCTGTTCTGCACTTTGCCCTCTGTTCTAGCCATACACTCTATGGGGAATATTTTTTCAGACATTTATTTTGTAAAGGTTAATAGTACTAATAGATAGTTTAAACTGAGATCTCAAAAAAGGAGGTTACTTATCAACCTCTACAGTCTAGGTTGATGACTGATCTCCCTAGAGAACAGAGACTTTTAACAGGAGTAATAACAACATCATTATTTACATAAGGCTACTTAATAATACTGAATCAACCCAATATTATTTTGTTATTAGTTTTACATCTGTTAGTTTATTCTCAGCAAATTTCTGTGATATATATGATATACCCATACCTTACTTTATAAGACAAAGAATCATAGAGAAGGACAAATTAAATTCCTTAGAATGAGGGCAGGGAAAAAAAAGTGATTAATCATCTACATTAGGTTAAAAATCTTGAATACTCTTTAGCATCATGGGATTCTTAATATCACTGATGACTGGGCTCTAGGACAGGAGTTCTGATTGCCTTGATTTCATATATGTTCATGGACTTGTTTGCTTTTTAATTTTAAGAATTCAGAGAAATTTTAATTATATGCAGGTTTGAGAAACACTGTTCTATTTTTTTTTTTCACTTTAAAGATGGCAGTTGAAATACAGACAGATCAAAGTATATCTGATGGCTAAATAACTATGCCTCATTTAGAAACAGAATTAATACTTGAAATTAGGGCTCTCAACTCTTACTCTCAGGTTCTTTCCACTGGATAACAAGTGGCCATTGGGTTTTACCTATCCCAGGCAATCTTTGATGTAAGTGAGACGTATTAACTCATTTAATCCTCACAATAATCCTATGAAGTAAATATATATATAATTTAATTATTTCCCATTTTACATAGAGATTGATGAGGACAAAAAGAGAGAATAAGTATAAACTTCCCAAGGTTACTTGGCTAGTTCATGGCAGAGCAATGACATATCTAAACCATCTGGTTCTGATTTTTGGGAGGCGAGAGGGGCTGGAGTTTGGATCAATCACCAATGGACAGTGATTTAGTCAATTATGCCATAAAATGAAATCTCCATAAAAACTCAGAAGGACAAGATTTGAAGAGTTTCTGGATTGGTGAACATGTGGAGATGGGGGAAGAGTGGTGTGCTTGGAGATGACATGGAAGTCCCACGCCCTTCCCTATATCTTTCACCACACATCTCTTCCATTTGGCTGTTCCTGAACAACAGAGTTCAGAGAGCTTTCAGGTCAGGGAGCCAGAAACTTCTACATGCTACCGTGGCAGGTGCCAAATGCCACAAGGACAGAAACTCTTTTTCAATATCTTACTTTGTAATCTTTAATATCATCTGTAAAGGGCCGATAATTTGGTGATTTTAAAAATATATATATTTAAGTATAAATATAAATATAAAGCATCTGACTCCAGAGTATTTTCTCTTAAACATTACTCTTCAGTGTCTCCATCATTTTCTATAGTATGTTCCACTCTGAATTATGTCACAAAAGTGTCACATAGTAAGTCAGTCACAATTTTTAAGTAAAAAATTTTAACCAAAAGTTATTACCATTTTAGTATGTTTCATGAAACATTGTTTATTAGATTTTTTTTTAACGAGAAGCTATTATTCAAATCCATGGCTATAATACAGACTTTAATCCCCAAAATGGTAATTTAAAATATTTTATTATTCACCTTCACTGATTTGTATTCATATATTAATTATTTATGTTTGCAGCTTGCTTTTACTAATAATCTTATTCCACTTCATTATTTTTCTTGCCAATTTCTATGCATCTTCTGGTCATGGAAATGATGAGCTCAGTTGTCCACATTAGAAGTTACTTTTATGAATGTGACTTTAGAAACTAAATGCTACAAAATTCTTTCTATATTAACTGAGTCATTAGTAAAGTTGTTGATATCAACAAAAACTTCATCCCTCTGTAGGGGTGTGGGGCATTGACAATCAAAAATGAAAAGTATAACGGAACTAGTGAAAGAATCAGATATGAGGAGCCCGAAGTCACTCTATGGAGATGATCTGATAAAATGTCCTGTGTAAACAAATGATGAAATATTGATATTTATGAATATTTTCAAATTTGGTATATGACAAATGGGGAAGTGGATATTAAGTCTCATTAACATGGTAAGAAATTTTTTGGTTCTTGTTTTCCTACCATGTTAAGAGAGAATGAATTTGGATCATTTCTAATCGCACATATTGTGTTTGTTCTATGCACCTGATAACACAAAACTCTAGAAAGATCAGAGTTGTGACATGCAAATAGAAATTGACAAAATTTGCATTTTATAATGGATTACCTAAATATATAGTTAACATTTTAATTAATAAACTAGAGGCATAATTAATTGCTACTTGTATATTTCTAACTTAACTAAGGCTTTAATAGCCATGCCTTTTAACAAAATTCTTCTCTGTATATTCTAGAATGATATACGTGTATCGAACGATACATATGTATATGTGTGTGTATACCGTTATATTTGTGTGGGTGTATGTATATCTCCATCCAAAATACGTATATTGGAAGTAGAGTATATGTATATCCTATAATTATATTATATATATATACAGATATCATATATATAATATATATACATATACTGGAAAAGAATATTAAACTATCTTTGAATAAAAGCTATTTACTATGTTTATAGAAAAGTTAATAACAATTCTGCAGTTTCTGTTATATTTGTTAGTTATGTTTAATTGTCAGGTTTTTAAGATTTTAATGACTCTTTTGGGGACTTAACCTACTGTCCCCTTATCCCAGGTCATGGTAATTATCCCCTGGGAAAACAAAGTGAAAAAAATGCTGACCAAATGCCAGTTCTAATTGTTGGGGTAGGCATCTACTATGTAATTTTTCTAATTTATCATGAAGATGCAAATAGACTTCAGAACTGATTTTATTTTTGATTAAACCATTTATGCAAATTATTATGCAAATTGGTGCCCTTCAGTTCAAGACAATCTGCCAATACAGTACCACTGAAACAGGCAAAAGAAGTTCAGCATATTGGAGCCAATCTATGGAGTTGTTATTAATATGGTCATTGGCAATTACTGGTAGACTTGTCTTAGCTAATCAGAGATGTAAAGACCAAAAATAAAAATAAGAGAGTAAGATTACTACTCAGATAATCTTAGTAAAAACATAATTTTGGAAGTGTATTTTTAGTTTTTCTTTTCTAAACTTGACTTGGTTGGTAATTTGATTGATTAACTATGTTAAATGATCCACCTATATTAATTCAAATAATATATATGTTATATATATAAAGAATGTATATCAGAATAATTTTATGGAAATCAATTTATTATTTTAATTTTAGCAGCTAAAAATAATTTATAATTGTGCACAGACAAGTTCATAGTAGTTTCTGTAAATCTTTTTTTTTCTCTAAATCTTTTTAATTCTTTAAGATAATCTGATGAGATATAGGTAAAATTACAAGTAAGGAAAATAGAGAAATTTGTGACAAACACCTGAAATAATTTATGTTAAAGTGATTTGTAAACTTAATAAAACTCTTAGTTTTGACAGAGATCATCTTATTTTCAACCTTCACTAAATGCATTGTTCTGGTGTACGAATAAAAAAGAAGGAAACTGGGAAATACAAATTTGATTTTTTACAAATTTCTTTTTCTTTCTCTTGTGTATTTGTTAATCTGAATTCATATTCTCAGTCATTTCTCCTAAATTGCTACAAGATCTCATATCATCAACTGTTAAATATTTTTAACAATATACCATGTAGTGGGTACATCACGGGAGAGTTCTAAAATCCTACACAACACAGTGAATTTGAATCCACTTATCTTTAATAGTAACCATACAAGAAATAATTAGTGTCACAGATTCAAATAAAATAAGAAGGAATTATAATTTCAAAGTATTTTGGACTCAGTGGACTTTATTGTGATCTTACATACATTAAGATACTGTTTTTAAAAAGTTTGCATATGTGTATTTCAAATTTATGCTAGGAGTAAACTCTTAACAAATTGCTGCTCTTAAAAATATAAGCAGTGCATAACCCACATTTAAAATCATATTTCTCTTCCTCAAGTTCTTTGTCTATTAAAAATATACATTACTGGGATACCTGGGTGGTTCAGTGGTAGAGCATTTGCCTTCTGCCCAGGGCGTAATCCTGGAGTCCTAGAATCAATTTCCGTGTTGGGCTCCTTCCATGGAGCCTGCTTCTCTCTCTGCCTGTGTCTCTGCCTCTCTATGTCTCATGAACAAATAAATAAAATCTTTATAAATAAATAAATAAATAAATAAATAAATAAATAAATAAATAAAATGTAGTTTACTTACACATAAACAATCTAAAGATATGTATTTATCAGGATTACAAACATTGCATATAAACATTTATGACAGAGACAAAGAGAGAGAAATAGGGAGAGAGACACGGGGAGAAGCAGGCGCCATGCAGGGAGCCTGATGTGGAACTGGATCCTGGATCCCCAGGATCACAACCCGGGTTGAAGGAGGAGCTAAACCGCTAAGCCACTGAGCCTGCCCCTATCCAACTTATTTCTGAACAGCTTTTTTTACTAGCCTATATAACATAATCAAGTCCATATTATCACATTTATTCATGTCCAATAAACTTTCAATTAATTTATAAATGTGGTTTATAAACAAAATCTAATATTTTAATCCAGTGTAGTGGTTAGAATCCCAAGTATGAAAGGTTAAAAAAAAAAAAGAAAACTCTTAATGAAATATACATAAGCCATTGTATTCCTACACCTCTTTCCAACTTCAGCTATACTTATAATATAATTCAGTGGTAAAACATGATTTAAGAGCAGATTAAAATTTAGTTTTAGATAGTCATACAGTTATCCCTTTTAAAATTCTGGAGGTGGTCAGTGTTCCTTTAACTTATTTTTAAAACCTGGCTCTGATCAAACTTGGACAAGAATATAAACAGTGATTTCTTGTCATAAGTATATAGCAATATAGGTAAGTAAGTAAGTAAGTAAGTAAGTAAATTAAGCATGTTGAAAATCTATTTATTCCATCTATAGATACTGTGACTTTGTTACTTTTAGTTACCTACCTGGAAATGTATATTTAGGTTATTTACATTATTATGGGCATTTATATTGTCATTTTTAGGTTTGATATCTTGGTTATGCTGAGCATTTCCGGTTTTCTTAAAAACTTTTGGGTTGAAAATTAGACTACATTTTGCTGAAGAAAAATGCAAATTGAGGAAATGGAGTGAATATTATGGGGTGAATATCTTCCATTCTTGTTTGGTATGCAAGATTTTGCAATGTCCGTTACCAAGTTCACCATCTTTTTCCCAAAAGTCACACCTCTTCTGTTTCCCAGTCTCATATTCACCCAAACTAGAAAAAGAGTTCATTCTATACCCCATTCTTTCCTTGTTTGCTCGTATTTTCTCAACTTAAAAATTATTTTAATTTCTTAATTATATCTGAACTTCAGCATCTGTTATCCATTGCCACTAAAAAATACTTCAGTTTCCTGAGGTAAGCCTTCTGAGGGGGGTTGCCTCCTTCTGAAAGCTCCTTTATATCCCCACAAATCTCCCCCAGCTGTAAGCATCCTGGCTGCTCTGAGGTTAGTGATCCTCTCAATCCCTTTCCAATCCTCTGGTTATACATGCTAACACATACACAACACCGCCATAACACATGCATACACACAAGGACGCACTGTACATATACTATTCAATCCCTTGCATGTGTCATGTTTTCTCATACCTTTGCTTACATGGTCTTTTCCAACTCCTTTGCCAATTCTGAAAGATTTGAAATGTTCATCAAGTATTACTTTCCTATGGAAGCTTTTGTGATCAATGTAGGCTAAATTGTGAGTCTGTTGGTTCTTTGAGAGCAGCAGAGAATAATGCTAATATAGACCCAGTGAAGAAGTGAGGAGGGACATTGAGAAGTACTGTACTTGGTAAAATTTTGTTTGTTTTCTTGTTTTTAATTGCATGACTAGATCAGTCTGAAAGTGTGAGATGATGGGAGTGAAACAGAGGCTTTTAGATGAGTGGAAATATATTAGAATAGGAACTATGGAAATTAGAGTTGAATGGGGTTAGAAAGAAATGTGAGTAATATTGAATGATAATAGCAGGTAGAAATTATGCATGGGTGTGTTTGTTTTCAGAAGTCAGAGTTAAGCACTTTTACCTGAATCCACCTGTCAATCTGAGAGTGGTAAAAGGGGAAACTCATTTAAAATTCACCCATGAGTAGGAATTAGAAGGTCAAAAATCAGTAAAAATTTGAGGATGATTAAAATAGTATCACATAAATGAATTTACAAGGAATCTAGGTTGAGTTAAACAGATGACCAAGCTAATACATGGAAAATAGATCCAAAAAAAGCCCAAGGCTTAGCAATTTCAAGAAAACAGAAGCAATTCAATATAAGTTCCAATGACAGGATAACTTTTTTTCTGACACACTTTTTTTCCTAACAAGTGTGTCACATCATATTTAGTAGTATAATCATTCTGATTAACATTTTGGGACAAACAAAAAGATGCATTTATAAATGTATCTGTATTTTTCCTTCTGTAACCAGCACAACACCTATCAATTTATATTGTTCTTCCAAAGTTAAGAAGTTTAAAATAATAAATAATTGAAAGGATTTATTAAGCCTTCATCTGATACTATAAATACTGCAGCATTCTGAATTTCTATTAAATAAAATATTTATTTTTAAATACAGAATTCTATGCATTTTTAAAATATGTATTTGATGTCTAAATTAGCATACACTGTAGTTCCAGAGTCATGCAGTTAAAATGAGACTTATAAGTAAATTAATATTTTATTAAGAATAATAGATACTTTCAAAACACAGTAAATAGAATTATTTAATATAGAGCAGTATAATTTATGCCTTTTGCAAGTATAATTCAATAAATAAGGAACTAGGAAGAATGCCTTATGCATTTTTAATTAATGCAATAAGGAAAATTTAAGATAAGATTTTAAATTCTAGGATTAGCTCTATAGGCAAAATATATAATTTTAAAAAATTATCAGATGCAAAATTAAATGATCTTAATTCAATGGATGGGTTTATTTCTGATCTAGATTTTTAAAATGCAAGTTGATTTAAACTAGCAAATGGGCTTTCAAACACATGTTAAAACCATGTACATTTAAGACATATATAGATTTTTTTCCTGTTAACAGTGCTTTTCTCTTTAGACTCACTGCCTTTGGTACTACAAGACTCCTATACTACATCAACAATAAAAATTCAAAGCAATGAACATACAAATCGTGATGAAAATGTTTTACATTTCAGGATGTTTCCTGAAGATGCTTCTAACATGAAGATGTTTCTAACTTCACTGATAATTTTATATTGGCCTTGTAAACTAAATTTATAAAATAAAATCAGATAAAATAAAACTAAGTGGATGGTTTGTGGGGAAAAGGGAATCCAGATGCTTACAGTTTATTGTTGTTTCTACATGAGTGAAATAAACTATTTTAAAATTAACTTGTATGATAGAGGCTCTGGATTACTTAGGAAGCCTCAACTCTTTTTAGTAGATTGTTGTCCAGATAGCTCAGGAGATAACTAAAGTTTTTGATTTTTATTTCTTATCTTTGTTTTAGTGATTTTAGGCTTTATATGTCTGAGGAACTACTTTTCCACTTTAATTTTGTTCATGACTATATATAAATATTTTTCTCAAATGGACTATGGTAAGGGTCATAAATTACATTTTACATACTAATGAATTTTTTAAAACTATTTTTTAGGAGCAGTTTCAGATTTACAGCAAAATTGAAAGGAAGGTACAGAGATTCCCCACGTACTCTCACTCCCACACATGTATAGCTTCCTGCATTAATAGCATCACTCACCAAAGTGGTACATTTGTTAGCAAGGATAAACCTACATCGACACATCTTAATCATCCAAAATCCATAGTACACATTAGGGTTCCCTCTTGATGCTGCATATTTTGTGGGTTTGGACAAATATGTAATGACATATATAACTATAAAAATACCATACAGAATAGTTTCACTGCCTTAAAAATCCTCTGTGCTCTAGCCTCCCTCAACCCACTGATCTTTATACTGTCTACAGTTTTGCCTTATCCAGAACTTCATTGAATTGAAATCCACTGAATAGTATTCCGTTGTGTAGCCCTACCACAGTTAATTTATCCATTCACCTACTGAAGGGCATCTTGGTTGCCTCCAAGTTTTGGCAATTATAAATAGAGCTGCTATAAACATCCAACTATAGGTTTTTAAGTGGGAAAACGTTTTTTACTTCTTTGAGCAAATACCAAGGAGCACAATTGCTGGATCATATGGTAAGAGTACTTTTGTAAGAAACTATTTATCTTCCAAAGTAACCGTACCATTTGGCATTCCTACCAGTAATGAATGAGAAATTTTGTTGCTCCACATCCTCACCAGCATTTGCGGATGGCAGTGGTCAGACCCTTGCCATTCTAATAGGTATGGAGTGGCATCTCTTTGGTTTTCTCATTTGTGTTTTCTTTATGACATATCATGTGGAACATCTTTTTTATTTGCCATCCGTATATCTACTTTAGTTAGGTGGCTGTTAAGGTTTTTAGCACATTTTTTTGACTGGGTTATTTGTTTTCTGTTCGTTTTTTTTTTTTAAGATTTTATTTATTTATTCATGAGAGACAGAGAGAGAGAGAGAGAGAGAGAGAGAGAGAATGGCAGAGACACAGGCAGAGGGAGGAGCAGACTTCCTGCAGGGAGCTGGATGTTGGATTCTATCCCAGTACCCTGGGATCACACCCTGAGCCCAAGGCAGGCGCTTAACCGCTGAGCCACCCAGGCGTCCCAACTAGGTTACTTATTATATTATTTTTGAGCATTAAGAGTCATTTTTATATTTTGGATGGGTCCTTTATTCAATATGTCTTTTGGAAATATTTTTCCCAGTCTGTGGCTTGACTTCTAATTCACTTGACATTGTATTTCAGGGAACATAGTTTTTAATTTTTAAAAAATCTGAGTATAGTGACACACAATGTTACATTAGTTTTAGGTGTACAACATAGTGATTCAACTTCTCTATAAGTTATGCTATACTCCCTCAGCTGCATCTACCATCTGCCCCCGTGCAATGCTATTACAGTATCATTGGCTGAGGCCCCTATGCTATGCTTTTCCCCCCCGTGATTTATTCATTCCATAAATCTATATCTCCTAATCCTCTTTACCCATTTTAACCATCCTCGCACCCTCTTCTCTCTGGGAACAATCTGTATTTGTAGATTTAATTCCACCTTTTATTGTTTTTGTTTTTGTTTTTTTTTTAGTTTTTTATTTTATCGAAGTCCAACTTACCGATTATTTCTTTCATGAATCATGTCTTTGGTTTTGCGTCTAAAAGATAGCCATACCCAAGATGATCTATGTTTTTTCCTGTATTATCTTCTTTTTTTTTTTTTTTTTGTATATATTGACGTCACCAAGGTGAACATTGCATTTTTTAAAAAGATTTTATTTATTTATTTAGAGAGACACACACACAGAGACAAAGAGATAGAGATACAGAGAGACAGAGAGAGACAGAGACACAGGCAGAGGGAGAAGCAGGCTCCATGCAGGGAGCCTGATGTGGGGCTCAATCCTGGGTCTCCAGGATCACGCTAAACCGCTGCGCAACTGGGGATGCCCCTGTATTATCTTCTAAGAGTTTCATAGTTTTGTATTTAAATTTATGTCTTCTGTGATCCATTTTAATTTAATTTTGTGAAGGGTTTAAGGTCTATATCTAGGTTTGTTTGTTTGTTTAATGTGAATGTCCAGTGATTCCAGCACCATTTTTGAAGAGACAATCTTTGCTCCACTTGTGTTGCCTTTGGCTTTTTGTCAAAAATCAGTTGACTATTTGTAGGAGTTTATTTCTGGGCTTTCTATTCTACTCCATTGATCTATTTGTATATTTTTTTCTCCAATACCATAAACTTAACATAATCACTTTTTAGTTTTAGAAGTTTTTTTGGTGATTCTTTCAGATTTTCTGCCTGCATGATCATGTCCTCTGCAAGCAATGACAGTTTTACATCTTCTTGCACAATTTGTATACATTTTATTTACCTCTGTTGCCTTATTACATTAACAAGGACTTCTAGTTTGATGTTGAAAAGGAGTGGAGAGAGGATTCATCTTTGCCCTGTCTCTGATCTTACCTGGAAAGCTTTGGATTTCTCACAATTAAGTTAACTGTGGGTCTTTTTGTAGTTAGTCTTTAACTAGTTGAGAATGTTTCTATTTCTAGTTTACTGGTACTTTCTTTTTTTAAATTAGGAATAGGTGATAAGATTTTGTCAAATGCTTTTCCTGTATCTACTGAGATGATTATGCTTTTTTTTTTCTTTTTTACTCTGTTGATGTGATGAATTGCATTAATTGATTTTCAAAAGTTGAACCAGCTTTGCATACCTGGGATGAATCAGACTTGTTTGCAGCATATAACTCTTTTCAAATATTGTTGAATTCTATTTGCTAATGTTTTGTTGAGGAATTTTGCATATATGTTCATAAGAAGTATTGGTCTGTAGTTTCTTTGTCTAATTTTGGTTTTAGGGTAATGCTGACCTCAGAGAATAAGTTGGAATCTATTTTTCTCTTCTTCTTTTTTTTTTTAAGTTGTATTTATTTATTTGAGAGAGAGAGCAGAGGGAGAGGGAAAAGTAGACTCCTTGCTGAGCAGAAAGCCTGAGGGTCAGCTTGGGATCAATCCCAAGACCCCTAGATCATGACCTGAGCCAAAGGCAGATGCCTAACCAACTGAGCTACCCATGAACCCCTATTTCTTCATTTTTTACCTCTCAAAGAGACTGTAGAAAATTAATATTATTTCTTCTTTAAAAGTTTGATAGAATTCACCAGTGAACCTATCTGGGTTGGTACTTTCTGTTTTGAAAGCTTATTAATTATTGACTCAATTACTTTAATAGATATAGGCCTATTCAGATTGTTTATTTCTTATTGTGTGAGTTTTGGCAAATTGGGTCTTTCAAGGAATTGGTTCATTTCATCTAGGTTATAAAATTTATAAGCATAGAATTTTTCATTGTATTCTTTTGTTGTCCTTTTAATATCTACAGGATCTCTAACGACGTCCTCTTTCATTTCTGATACTAGTAATTTGTGTTCTCTCTCTCTCTCTCTCTCTTTAATTAGCCTGACTAGAGGCTTATCCATGTTATTGGACTTTTCCAAGAACCAATTTATGTTTTCATTGATTTTCTCTTTTTGATTTCATCAATTTCTGCTTTCTTATTATTTCTTTGCTTCTGCTTACTTTGGATTTACATTCTCTTTTTTTTTTCCTTTCCTCAAGTAGAAACTTAGATTATTGATTTTTAGATCTTCATTTTTTACTTTATGAATCAATCCTATCATTTTCTTCTAAGCACTGCTTTTGCTGTATCCCATATATTGTGATAATTTGTTTTTTCATTTTCTTCAAAACATTTTTAGATTTTTCATATTTCTTCTTTGACCTATGTGTTATTTAGAAAGATATTGTTTACTCTCCATTTATTTTGGGATTTTCCAGATATCTTTCTGTTTTTAATTTCTAGTTTATTTTATTTTTTTTTTTTGTGGTCTGAAAGCAGAATATGTACAATTTCTATTTTCTTAAATGGGTTTAGATGGCCCCAAACATAGTTCATTTTGGTTTATTTTAGTTCATTTTAGTTTAACATTTCATGTGATCCTGAGAATAATATATATTCTGCTATTGTTGGATAAAGTTGTCCATAGATGTAAGTTATATACACTTGATTAATGATGTTGCTGAGCCAACTATGATCTTTGTGATTTTCTTGCCAGCTGGATTAGTCCATTTCTGACCGAGAAGTGTTGATATCTCCAATCATGGTAGTAGATTTATTTATTTCTCCATGTAATTCTAGCAGGCTTTTCCTCATGTGGTTTGATAATCCGTTGTTAAGCACATACATGTTAAGAATTTTATGTTTTCTTGGAGAATGAGTATTTCCTTTTATTATTTGGTAATACTCTGATAACATTCCTTGCTCTGAAGTTTATTGTGCCTGAAATTAATATAGCTACTCCTGTTCTCTTTTGATTAACTTTTGCATAGTATATTTTTCTCCATCAGTCATTAACTTTTGATTTATATATATTTTTATATCTAAGGTAGATTTCTTCTAGACAACTTATAATTGGGTCATGGTTTTTTAATCCCCTCCAACATCTTTATTTAAATGGTTCATTTAGACTATTGCCATTTAAAGCCATTATTGATATAGTTGGATTAATGTTATTTCTATATTCATTATTATATCATTACTGTTTTATATTTGCTGCCTTTGTTCTTTGTTCTTATTTCATGTTCACCTCTTTTTCTGTCTTTTGCTGTTTTGAGTATTTTATACAATTCCATTTTTTCTCCTTTCTTAGCATATCATTTTTTTTTTACCTTTTTAGTAGTTGCCTTAAAGTTTGCAATATATATTTACAATTGATATGAGTCCACTTTCAAATAACACTATACTTTTTCACAGGTAGTTTAAGTACCTTATAATAACAAATAATGAATGATACAAGGGGTGAGTGAGAAGTATTAGTAATAACTGATGACAAAACCATAAAACTACACAAGAAAATTAATGTAATATGCACAAAATACTCGTATTTAGGTGGAAATTAAGGAATAGATTTAGATTTAATTCATACAACAATGAAGAAGTAATAATGCATTATATACTAAAAATTTGCTAAGAGAGTGGGTCTCAAGTGATCTCACCCAAGGAAATAAATTATAACTATGTGTTAATTATCTTACATGGTAATAAGTTCACTATATCTACATATATAAACATGTTGTATGTCTTGAATATATACAATTTTTGTCATTCATATCTCAGTAAAGCTGGAAATTTTAAAAAAGAATCACTTATATATAAATCAAAAATTTTATATGTAAACTGTTATTTTCACAAAGATGCATATTAAAAATACTTGGAATTGAATTAAAGTAGTATAGTGAAGTATAAAAACTTAGATGCAATTAATTCAATATTTAAAAAAACTTAAAGACAAATATAAATGTTAGGGAAAAAGATAGTGCTGAAAATGTCATATTTCATAAGCCTCTATGAAATAAACTTATATTTTAAAAGCTTAAAAAAGTGCAACAAATAATGCAGAAGGAATAAAATTATAAAGAATATGGTAGATAAATAGCAATGCACATAAACAATAAATAGAGTTAAAAGATGATGTTTAGGGGATCCCTGGGTGTCTCAGCAGTTTAGCGCCTGCCTTTGGCGCAGGGCATGATCCTGGAGTCCCGGGATTGAGTCCTGCAACCGGCTCCCCGTGTGGAGCCTGTTTCTCCCTCCTCCTGTGTCTCTGCCTTCCTCTCTCTCTCTCTCTATATATATATATCTATCATAAATAAATAAATAAATAAATCTTAAAAAAAGATGATTTTTAGAAAAAAACTAAAACCTAATAAGATTGATAGATCTCTGGAAAGATGATGCATTTAGTCAACCCAATAGAAAAAAAAAAAAAATGAAACACTTGAATAAGTATTGAGGAAAGAAGGCAGACACACAAAATCAACATACTCAATGATTTTATTTTATAAAGTATCAAGTAGGCAAACCATTTATCGAATTGGCAAAACCAAGCTATTTTGCATAAGGATGCCTGCTTGAATAGGCAGCTAAAGGAAGTGATTACCAAAACGACTGCTATGATAACCTCTGTTAGGTAGCGAGTGTTGAGATCTGTTAGAGAATATGGGTAGAATTTGAATTCTGACAATATTTTATATTTTAACCCAAGAGGTTGTTGTGTGAGTGTTTGCTTTAACATAATTTGTTAACCTTGTTTATGTTTCATGTCCCTTTCTATATATGTGCTCACTGACAAAAGTGTTAGAAAACAAAAGCAATAGAATGACATAGAAATTAGGAGTACATAATCCCCATAAAAATAACAGACACATGTGGTGGGATCAAAAATTTTTTCAATGATCATAGCCAGTGGGGTAATTTTGCTAGTCTGTCAACTCTGGATATAAAATTATCACTTAGATATTACTTAGAATAGTTTGGGGTTTTGTTCCATTACAATTTTTTTTAAGATTTTATTTTATTTATTGGAAAGAGAATGCCCATACAAGCAGGGGGTGGGGAGGATAGAGGAGAGGCAGATTTCCAGCTGTGCAGGGAGCCCTATATAGATTGACTCCAATACGGATCAGATCATGCCCTGAGCTGACGGCAGATACTTAACCAAAAACTGAACCACCCAGGTGCCCCAACAATGTATTTTTATTTGATAAATATATTGAGGTTTCAAAGAATTGATGGCTGATAATTTAATTAGAGTATATCCATAAAAGTACAGGGAGTATTTAAGTGATGCAACATATTTAAAAATTTATTAAACTTCTTAAAAATGGAAATTCAAAATATGCAAATTTATAGTTCAAGTTACTTTAATTTTTAACCAGTTGCTTTTTTGCTTGCCAAAAAAGACAAAAAAAAAGGAAAGGAAAAAGGATGTAACAAATGGTGACAGATTACCAAGAGAAAATATTGTATTGTAAAATATTTATTAACTTTATTTTTCATTTGTTTAAAAAATAAGTCACTAAACTTAATTTGACCTAGAAACTAAACATTATAATAGTCCCAACAGCCCTAATTAGTTGGAGAAACTGAATTTTATCATATAACCTTCAAATCATCTCTTTAAATTTACTTTCTGCTTCTAAATCTCACTGTTTTCCCAAGTGCTTCACATGTCTCATTTCATATTGTTAATGAAACAACTCAATCAACAAGCCAGGTTTGTACGTGAGCAGATTTAGGCTGAGGTAAGATTAAAAGCCAAACACTGCTCTACACATTTTCATTTTCATTGAAAAAACAGAATATTTCATCACCTTATAATAATCTACTCAAAAAGTTTCCTTTTAGCATGATCATATTTTCTCTACACATATTCCTCTCAGAAGACCTGCAAGAAAACAATATTAATAAAGTATATTCACCTTTCTTTTTTTATAATATAATAGTATTATGACATTATGTGTAGCTATAATAATAATCTTTTGCAGTTATGTAATTGCCTTTGTCTCATTGTGTTTCTATACATTTCTCTATTCAGATTTATTAAATATATTAATATTGTATATGCATATAGGTATACATACATAAACATACATGAAAGCATGCATACTTGTTGAAATTTTTAGCTAAGTGTGAAATAATTTTTGATTATTGTTACTTATTTTTATTTTCTATGATCAAAAAAAGATCTAGATGTTAAAATGGATCCCATTTGAATTAAAAAATGTTAAGGAAACTTCTTTCTTTTTTTTTTTTTTAATTTTATTTACTTATGATAGGCACACAGTGAGAGAGAGAGAAGCAGAGACACAGGCAGAGGGAGAAGCAGGCTCCATGCACCGGGAGCCCGACGTGGGACTCGATCCCGGGTCTCCAGGATCGCGCCCTGGGCCAAAGGCAGGCGCCAAACCGGTGTGCCACCCAGGGATCCCGGAAACTTCTAATAGTAAAATAGACACCATGGGAATCAAAGAATGCTAAGGAAACTTCTCTTATTTTCTTAGAGATTTATTTATTTGAGAGGAAGAGAAGAGAGAGAGAGTGGGGAGAAGAGTGGAGGGAGAAGGACAGAGAATCCAAAGCAGAGTCCCTACTCAGCACAGAGACCGATTTGGGGACTTGGGACTTAGTCCCATGACTCTGAGATCATGACCTGAGCCAAACTCAAGTCAGGAGGAGCTCAACGGATTGTGTCGTCCAGGCACCCAAGGAAACGTCTAATATAGAATTTTTTCATCTTTACCTAATTTAAAAAAAAAAAAAAAGAAGTGAAGGGGAACATGGGTGCCATATTCTGCTAAATGGCCTACTCTGGTTTTGCCTCAGGTCAAAGAGATCCGGCCTGCATGGGCTCTGCACTCAGTGCAAAGTTTACTTGAGAGTCTCTCTTTCTCTTCCTCTGCCCCTCCCACTCATGCTTTCTCTCTGTCTCTCTCAAATAGATAAATAAATATTTTTTTAAAAAGAGGTGTAGAAAGGAAATAATATAACATAGGCCAAACTAATGAATTGTTTTGTTATCTAAATTCATTTATTTATGCATACATTTGTCCTTTCAAGTTTCATTCATTCAGGAATTTATTAATTCATTTATGTATTCATTTACTCAGTGCATATTTGTTTGTCTCTATGCACCAGTCACTTATAACATTCTCTGGTAAAATTTTGTTATTAAGCCATTGTAGTCAGTCTCCTGAGGAATCCAGATATGAAAAAAAAAAAACACCCAAAAACCAGATAATTTAAGCAGATATAGGCAAAGATGATTTTAATACTTGAATAGAAACTTTCAGTTTAGATAAAAAATTTCCAGGTTAAGGAAACAAAGATATTCTTTATGGGGAAAAATAATAGAAAAACAAAAAAAAAAAACAAAACAAATCAGAAAACTTTAAGCATTGTATACCTCCAGAAATATCCCTGTGGTCATTAGAGAGAAAACTGGCAACACTTGATTGGTGTATATTTCCAATGTTTAGAGTTACTTAAGGTTTTCTGATAGCCTCACCCACCCCAAACTTCTTTCTAATTCTGAATATGCGATATCCCTTCATATTTTCATGCATTTATACACTTATTTTCTGTTGTTGTTGTTGTTGTTGTTGTTGTTGTTGTTGTTAAACACCCAACTCTTGACTTTGGCTCATGATCTCAGGGTCCGGAGATCAAGCCCTGCATCAGGCTCCACACTCAATGGGGAGTCTACTTAAGGATTCTCTCTCCTGTGTCTGCCTCTTCCCCCACTTATGTTTTCTCTTGTTCTCTTCCTCTTGCACTCATGCTCTCTTGATCAAATACATAAGTAAATCTTAAAAAAATATTTTAAAAACATAATCAGATTTTCTTAAAATACTTTTGCCTTATATTTAGTTTCAAAATCTCCCAGTTCTGATACACAGATATTTTTTCAGGTGGAATTATAGATACATTTTCTATCAAATTGATTAAATGATTTTTCTTGAAAGTCAGACCATGTCAACTTTTGATTACAATAATTGCTATAATCCTAAACCAACATGGACTAAAGCATTAATCCAAGTTATGCAGCTATTCAACGCCTGAAACCAATGGTCTATTTTTTGTATATTGAACACTGTATAAGATTCCTTCTGACCTATTGAAATTACTCATGTAAAACATTTAGCAGAAATAAGAACTTGATATTTCTGTTTTAGTTCATTTTCTCCAAATTTGGACTGAAAATAACTGGATAATTTCATATATATTTATTGCAATGTTTAAAAACAGTGGTGAATAGGAGATTTGATGAGTCTACTTTTTAAAATACTTTTCTCAAAACTTCACAATTTTTGCAATGTCGAATGTTTATCAATCTGAGAGGGTAAAATGATATTATAAACGTGAATGAACTATGAAAATATTTTTTACACTTTTTCACTATTTTGCATTTTAATTTCACAATTTCATGTTTTAATTTCATTTCACAGTTTTACATTTTTCACAATTTACTATGTCAAATGTGTATCAGTTTGAGAAGGTAAAGTGATATCACAAACCTTGTGAATCTCTCAAAGGGAAAGAAAACTATCATGTGAGTATACAAGCTGCCCATACAGATAAAACATTATTTGAGGTAATTAAGTATCTTTCAATCTTCAAGAAGAACATAAATATATGTAAGTGTGAGATGTGCTTTTAATATTGTTATTTGAAAGAATTGTGATTTATATAAAGTAAATCTTTAGTTATTAAATTGAAAACCATTGGATTTTTCTAAAAGCTGATAATACTCAGAATTAAGTAGTCAGCATAACACAACTGATCATATGTCAGAAGATAATGCTTTCCTTGTTGTTTGGTAAGTATTGGTGAAAAATTTAGCATCCATTTTCTCACATGCAGGACAGAAAACACTATTGAGAAAAACATAAGACCAATGTCTGTTTTCCAATTTTCTTTTCATTATTGAATGAAATTAACTTAAAATTTTTAAAAAGGCAGAATTAACATGTCTCCATCGAAACTACTCACAACTCAATTATGAAAGTGCTCATTGAGCAAAAAGGTACTGAAGCTTAAACTTCTGAATTTGAGTGGGTCTTTAAATCTTAGATAAAAGAGAAATGTTCCTTTATATATCCCCCCTCTTTTTTCTCTTACACACACACACACACAGACATTAAAAAGCATAGGCTATAATTTCCGAAAACTAATATACGGAGAGGAATGATTGTAAACCAAGAAAACTTCAGTTTTCAGCCTTTCTGAAATCTAGGATAACAAGATATCCTTAACAAGGTATCTATGTTAGCTCCCAACACCATGGATGTTGGCCTCAAAATTCCTTGTTGGCACCATCCAGTAGAGAGCAGCTGACACAGTGCACTGTCATTAATCTTATAATCATAATCCAGTTTACAAATATTACCAAGATAGTGAGCTTTGCAGTTTCCAAGACAGGAAGCCTGCCCATGCACCTCTTCAAGTAATCAGCAATGAGCTAATATAACATGGGACCACAAAACAAGTCACAACTTATGTAAACTCTTAGAGTATATCTCTTTTTTTTCAGTTTATATTATCATGTCAAGAGCTGAAGCATGTCTTATTAATTGCTATATATGCAAAAATGTTAAAATATTTTTAACCTTAAAAGAGAATCAAAAGGAAAGTGTGGCTTGTTATTTGTTAGACAATAAGAGCCAGATGGTTGGGACGGAATATTTACTCTTGGGTGTTCAATGTGATATCAAGGAATAAGAAAACAAAAGGCCGTGTCTAGCAAAGAAAAAGCAAGGTTGAGTACTTCTGCAAAAGAGTAGGGTTGGACTACTTAAGGGACTCCTTATTACACATTTGTGCTGAGGGCTACATTAAAATATTCAGGCTTAAATGAGCTGCCTAGCTGGAAAAGAAGAAAAAAAAATCACAACAAATTTGAAAACAGAAACGGACAGAAACAGTGCAGGTAACAAAAAACAAATTTCTCTCAAGAAGGGGTTCAGCTCACCCCTTTGAAGAGACAAATTGGAATCTGCCTAAATTGTGCCTTGATATTTCTGGACCCATTTTTATCTGATATTTTGTGAAAGGCAATCATTTGTAGCATTCATTAGTTTACTGCTTTCCTGTAGAAATGTTTAATATGCATAATGTCTGAACTAGCTTGATACTAGGAGTCATTATCTAGTTCAATAAATAATTTTCCTGTACAATTTCACTTTGCTAAAATCTAATTTGAGATTTCTCTTCCTATACTTCTAATATAATGAAGATAAATATTTAGGCTTTCAGAAAAATGATTTTCACATAAATGGGCTTGTTATTTTATTATTTTGGCTTTGTCACTCATGCAAAAGTCATTGACTTCTATCTTCCTGAATCTCATTGCTATTCCAGAGACCCTCTTTCAGATATCCAGATTCTTTTCTCACTATGAGAGGCAAAAAAATAGGGCAGATTTAAGACCCATTCTTTATCTAAGTTAGTTTGATATGTATATCCAAAGAAATAAATCATGCTTAGTAAAAGTTTTAAATAAAAAAGTTCTAGTTTATGAAAAAAACATTTTGTATAATGGAAAAGAAGAAAATGTAATTGAGTACCTGGGTGCCTCAGGTTTGATTCCAGGATTCCAGGATCAAGTTCTACCCGGCGCTTCCTGCAGGGAGACTACTTCTCCCTCTGCCTGGTCTCTGCCTCTCTCTGTGTCTCTCATGAATAAATAAAATCTTAAAAAAAGAGACAATGTAATTTATGAGGCATAATCTGCACCACTCTACCAAGGGTGTTGTTAGGCAAAGGTTTTTTTATGAAGTGTTACTGTCTTCATAAATGTTGTTCCCAACTTGAAGGGAAAGGTGACACCTTATGTGGGGAAACACAAAAAGTTTATTATCCCCTGTGGAATTGATGAAGATGCAGACAAACTCAGATTTCAAAATGCTGGAAGTGGTTAAGGCTGGAGATAGGAGGCAGATTTCTGTGGATGAGGAGGACCCCAGGCAGTAGGTGCCGTGATGTGCTACCAGAAGGCTGCTCAGAATGAACCTAGATACTTTCTTTAGCTGCCAAAAGGTTTGGCTGCTGGGTCCTTCCTGGGTTATGGTTTCTTGCTGAAAAGAGTTTCTTTACTTAGGGATGTTCCTATCTTGGGATGACTGAACTGGGAGTACAAAATCTCGTTCCCCTCTTTTCAATTTAGAACAACTCTTAAAGACATCCCAATTCAAGGAGGATTTTGGATTAGCTGAGAGGTTTCTTGGGGTTGAATGGCACTTAATTTCTCTCTTTGCCACTTTTTCTTTCTTCTTCAGAAAGCACTCCTTGGGTATGTTTCCTGCCAAATATTCATCTCAGGGTCAGTTTCCCTGGAATTCTAACCTAAGTTAGCCCAGGAGGAAGAACGACAACAATTTGTGTCAGAGTGGCTAAAGAAAAGGTTTCATTTGAATTTTAACCTAAACTATTTCCTTTGGTCTATAAACCCATCCCTACTTACCATTCATAAAATAACAATTTCTGAGTGAACTTCTTTACCCTATAAAATGCAGATAATAGTAGATTCCAATATTAACTGGAAAGAGAAGCTGGATTTCTAAAAGTTGATAGTCATAAAGGGTTACATACATTTCACAAACCAGTCTATTGCCAGAGACCAGAATTAGAATCTAGCCTATGTTTGGAAGAAGCATGTGGTTAAATGCATCTGAAAAAGGTGCTCAATCATCAATTTTTTGATATGATTCAGTGTCTATTAAAGGAAGAGAAATGAGTATGTCCTTGGCTCGTGAGAGTTTATAATCCAGGAAGAGAGAAAGATTTATCCCAAAATAATATAAACCAGAAGATTAGTAAATGTTATAGAACATACAAATAAACAACAATGGAGCCAGAGAAAATAATGATCACCTCTTTCTTGGAAGATCAGAAGAGGTCTTGAGGTCTTATAAAAGTTGTAAGGTCAGAGGGAGAGAGATGTCTAATTGTCTGAATGCTGAGATAAAAGTTTCCATATTAATTTAAAATTATTTAGCAAAAATATAAGAGGGGAGAGAGATTGCTATGGACAGAAAGATGATTTGTTATTAAATTAATCTTGGAGCTGACATTAAAGATGACATTTACAGTTGGGACAGCAGAAAATGCTCTTCTCATCTTGCTGACCCAATAGGCTGACCCAATAGGGCAATTGCTAGAAACCCAAACAAATGACACCTTCTCCTTAATTTCAGAAGGTGTCATCAGCTTTTTACTGTGTTTATAGAAGCCTGTGTCCCAAGCATTAGCAAAACAGTGATGGTAAGGGAAACAATTGCTGATGCTATTGCATGATATGGCTTGGAACCCTGGAGGATCAGTTTGGGGTCAGGACTTCCAAACTTTAGGCACTCCTCATTCTCATGTTTCCATGCATTACCTGTTACTGAGGTGGAGAAGAATATTTTTCTACAATGGCATGGTTTAAGGGGTCCTGAGCATGATAATTTAACTGATGTGATTTTGTTTTTGGGATAGATCACTGTTTTTCTTTACACACGACTTTCAAAACACTTTGTTTCTAATTTTTATTTACACTTGATCTTAGCCAAAAGGCCGAGAAGTGATCTAATTTTTATTTAAAAGTGAACTTATCAGGATGCCTGGGTGGCTCAGCAGTTGAGCATCTGCCTTCTGCCCAGAGCATGATCCTGGAGTCCCAGGATCAAATCCTGCTTTGGGCTCCCTGCATGGAGCCTGCTTCTCCCTCTGCCTGTGTCTCTGCCTCTCTGTGTGTCTCCATGAATAAATAAATAAAGTCTTTTAAAAAAAAGTGAAATTATCATTATTTAGATGAAGTGTGTCCTATTTAGGCTTCTCATTACCATGTGATAAATATAACCTGTGTCAGATTACCATTACTATATATTATGTTTAATTTCAATATTACAATCTCTTAATGAACTTTCATTTTTTATGTAATTTTGTATTTGTTAGTTACATGCCCACACACACACCATACATTTATGTTCCCAATTGAGAGAAAATATAGAAATTCAATTTACAAAAATACAAAAAAGGTGAAATTGATAAGATAAAAACATTTCAAGAATTAGTAGACATCATAATTGACACATTAAAAACATTTGAACTAAATTAAAACATACATATCCTCTTCTCTTAAATCGCTTCTAAGACATTAGTCCAGGAATCCATCAGAAGCAAGAATGGGAGCAATCATCCCCAAACTAAGAAAAGAAGTAGTTTAATAGCTCACAAAAATGCCTCTTTGGAACAAGGCAATTAACTGTTGCCTCCAATGAAAACCGCCGTGGGAATTTAGGTAGGTAAAGTGTAATTAACTAAATTAGAAGTAATGAAAATGCTACACTTAAACAGTAGTACGATTGTATAGAGACTTGATATACTATAGTGGTTTGTGGTCCATTTGAACTCCTAGATACAATTAAAAGACATTTCCTCTAAAAAGATCAAGGGATTTTTATCAGGGAAAATTGCTGCTGCTTGCCAGCTCTTTGCTAATGAACTTTAAAATGCCTGTATAGTACATGTGCCTATTGGCCCCATTTTGTGTTGAGGCAGGTGGTTGATGCCATGCTCATGTCACTGCTATCTGAGTAATAACAGTGAAACTGAGGAAAGTTGCAATGTCCTTCCAGTCAAGTCTCAGATTCAAACTCTTGCGCTTAGTAAATATTCAACATGTGCAAAGGAAACAGCATTCAAGGTCTAGTTAGTGATAGATACAATATTAAATTGATTCCACCCATTATAATTTTGACTAAGATTTAGTAAAATTAACATCTATTATGTAGTTGTACTGGAGCCAAGAAACTGCAAAATTATTACCTTTAGATTATGGCCTTTAAATTTATTTTTACTTAAAACTCATACTAAGAATGACATCTATTTGTGTCGATGCTGTATTATAAAAGTTGGACTCAAAATATTACTGTATTCATTTTGTTAATTGAGAATAATTTAAAAAAAGAGAATAATTTCACCTAAATTTTTATCAATTACCTTGTCAGAAATATAATCCATGAAGTCATTATACACAGAGGTATATAGCCATCCAATCACCGTCCCCACAACTTTGTTAAAAATGTATTATAGAGACTAGGTATAGATAAATTAATGCTGCCTGAATTTTGAGCTGGTGCCCAAAATCTCAACTGTATATGACAATCATACTAACACATCCAAACAGAGTGTATTCCTAAGGAGACTGTCTTTAGGTAAACTGAGCAAAAGCCTGTGAGATCATAACTGAAGGAACTAAACTAGTTCTGCTTCTGTCTTATGTAAGATAATTGCTCAATACATCTGAAATATAAAAAAAAGTCAATATGTTATTGTTATATCCACAAAAACACAAGATTTTCATTTTTGTTTTAAAGGATATTTTAGGTACGCCTGGGTGGCTCAGTGGTTGATTGTCTGCTTTCAGCTCAGGGCATGATCCCAGAGTTCCTTCCTGATCGAGTCCCACATAGGGCTCCCTGCGGGGATCCTGCTTCTCCCTATGCCTATGCCTCTCATGAATAAAAAATAAAATCTTTTTTCAAAAAAGCATATTTTATTTATTGTCCACCCAGCAAATCTCCATTATACTGAAGGTGGGTCAGAAATCATATAATCTCAAAATATTATCTATGCCTATATAAGATAAAATTCTTCCAGAAAAACATTAACTGCTTCCAATTATTTATTTCTATTTGAAAATGTCTTATTCTTAGTGTTTGTTTTGTTAATATATTTACTGCCTATCTTATCCCACCTGGATGCTAAACACTGAGAGAAGAGGCTTTGCCATATGTATTGCCACAGTACTTTCACAGTGTCTGCAATATGATACCTGGCATTCAACACATATTAATTAAAGAAAAATATTGTATTCACGTTATCATTCAAATTATATTCTAACTTACTAAAGATTAAGTGATCAATTAATATTTAATTTCCTAATTGCATTTTAGTTTACTTATTATCTGAAATATATTAATATACTTATGGTTTATAAAATAATAATTTGTTATAATAAAGGGATATATTTTAAAATAAAAATATTAATAGGAACAATCAATAATTCATGAAATTGTACTTTTTTGCTAAAAGATGACTAATAGAACAAAATATATTTTTTAAAGATTTATATATTTATTTATTCATGATAGACATTGAGAGAGAGAGAGAATGGCAGAGACACAGGCAGAGGGAGAAGCAGGCTCCATGCCGGGAACCCAACACGGAACTCCATCCCAGGACTCCAGGATCGCACCCTGGGGCAAAGGCAGGTGCCAAACTGCTGAGCCAAGCAGGGATCCCCAGAACAAAATATTAATCAAAATTTTAAATTCGGAATAAAATCAGTATCAAGGATGACTTTCAAATAATTTTTTAAAGTCCTTATTTTTTAATTAAAATAATAATTTTTGAAGTTTATTTATTTATTTGTTTATTTTTGTATATTTTTTATTGGAGATTAATTTGCCAACATATAGCATAACACCCAGTGCTCATCCCATCAAGTGTCCCCCTCAGTGCCGTCGCCGAGTCACCCCAAATCCCCACCTACCTCCCCTTCCACTACCCCTTGTTTGTTTCCCAGAGTTAGGAGTCTCTCATGTTCTGTCTCCCTCTCTGATATTTCCCACTCATTTTCTCTCCTTTCCCCTTTATTCTCCTTCACTATTTCTTATATTCCCCAAAAGAATGAGACCATTTAATGATTGTCCTTCTCCGATTGACTAACGTCACTCAGCATAATACCCTCCAGTTCCATCCACATCAGAGCAAATGGTGGGTATTTGTCATTTCTAATGGCTGAGGACTATTCCATTGTATACATAAACCACATCTGCTTTATCCATCATCTTTCGATGGACATGGAGGCTCCTTCCACAATTTGGCTATTGTGGACATTGCTCGTATAAACATCGGGGTGCAGGTGTCCGGCATTTCACTGCATCTGTATCTTTGGGGTAAATCCCCAGCAGTGCAATTGCTGGGTCATAGGGTAGCTCTATTTTTAACTCTTTGAGGAATTTCCACACAGTTTTCCAGAGTGGCTGCACCAGTTCACATTCCCACCAACAGTGCAAGAGGGTTCCCTTCTCCGCATCCTCTCCAACATTTGTGGTTTTCTGCCTTGTTAATTTCCCCCATTCTCACTGGTGTGAGGTGGTATCTAATTGTGGTTTTGATTTGTATTTCCCTGATGGCCAGTGATGCAGAGCATTTTCTCATGTGCTTGTTGGCCATGTCCATGTCTTCCTCTGTGAAATTTCTTTTCATGTCTTTTGCCCATTTCATGATTGGATTGTTTGTTTCTTTGCTGTTGAGTTTAATAAGTTCTTTATAAATCTCGGAAACTAGCCCTTTATCTGATATGTCACTTGAAAATAATTTCTTCCATTCTGTAGGTTGTCTTTTAGTTTTGTTGACTGTTTCTTTTGCTCTGCAGAAGCTTTTTTTTTTTTTTATCTTAACTCCCAGTAATTCATTTTTGTTTTTGTTTCCCTTGCCTTCATAGATGTATCTTGCAAGAAGTTGCTGTGACCAAGTTCAAAAAAGGTGTTGCCTGTGTTCTCCTCTAGGATTTTGATGAATTCTTGTCTCACATTTAGATCTTTCATCCATTTTGAGTTTATCTTTGTGTCTGGTGTAAAAGAATGGTCTAGTTTCATTCTTCTGCATGTGGATGTCCAATTTTCCCAGCACCATTTATTGAAGAGACTGTCCTTTTTCCAGTTTATAGTCTTTCCTGCTTTGTTGGAATGTTAGTTGACCATAGAGTTGAGGGCTCATTTCTTGGTTCTCTATTCTGTTCCATTGATCTATGTGTCTGTTTTTGTGCCAGTACCACACTGTCTTGATGACCACAGCCTTGTACTACAACCTAAAATCCAGCATTGTGATGCCCCTGGCTCTGGTTTTCTTTTTCAATAGACCCCTGGCTATTAGGGGTCTTTTCTGATTCCACACAAATATTAAGATGCTTTATTCCAACTCTGTGAAGAAAATACCATGGGGTATTTTGATAGGGATTGCATTAAATGTATAAATTGCCTTGGGTAACATTGACATTTTCAGAATATTAATTCTTCCAATCCATGAGCATGGAATATTTTTCCATCTCCTTGTGTCTTCCTCAATTTCTTTCAGAAGTGTTCTGTAGTTTTTAGGTATAGATCCTTTACTTCTTTGCTTAGGTTTATTCCTAGGTATCTTATGCTTTTGGGTGCAATTGTAAATGGGATTGACTCCTTAATTTCTCTTTCTTCTGTTTCATTATTAGTGTATAGAAATACCTCTGATTTCTGGGCATTGATTTTGTGTCCTTCCACACTGCTGAATTGCTGTATGAGTTCTAGCAATCTTGGGGTGGAGTCTTTTGGGTTTTCTATGTACAGTATCATGTCATCTGCAAAGACGTAGATTTTGACTTCTTCTTTGCCAATTTGGATGCCTTTTATTTCTTTCTGTTGCCTGATTGCTGAGGTTAGGACTTCTAGTACTATGTTGAATAACAGTGGTGAGAGTGGACATCCCTGTCGTGTTCCTGATCTTATGGGAAAGGCTCCCAGTGCTTCCCCATTGAGAATGATATTTGCTGTGGGCTTTTCGTAGATGACTTTTGAGATGCTGAGGAATGTTCCCTCTATCCCTACACTCTGAAGAGTTGTGATCAGGAATGGATGCTGTATTCTGTCAAATGCTTTCCCTGCATCTTTTGAGAGGATCATATGATTCTTGTTTTCTCTTTTTGATATGATCTATCATGTTAATTGCTTTATGAGTATTGAACCAGCCTTGCATCCCGGGATAAATCCCACTTGGTCATGATGAATAATCTTCTTAATGTACTGTTGGATCCTATTGGCTAGTATCTTGTTGAGAATTTTTGCATCTGTGTTCATCAGGGATATTGGTCTATAATTCTCCTTTTTGGTGGAGTCTTTGTTTGATTTTGGAATTAAGGTGATGTTGGCCTCATAAAAGGAGTTTAGAAGTATTCCATCCCTTTCTATCTTTTGGAACCGTTTTAGTAGAATAGGTATGGTTTCTTCTTTAAACTTTTGATAGAATTCCCCTGGGAAGCCATCTGGCCCTGGACCTTTGTGTCTTGGGAGGTTTTTGATGACTGCTTCATTTTCCTCCCTGGTAATTGGCCTGTTTAGGTTTTCCATTTCTTCCTGTTCTAGTTTTGATAGTTTGTGGTTTCCTGAAATGCGTCATTTATTCTAGATTGCCTAATTTATTGGCATATAGCCGCTCATAATAAGTTTTTAAAATCGTTTGTATTTCCTTGTGATCTTTCCTTTTTCATTCATGATTTTACTAATTTGAGTCTTTCTCTTTTCTTTTTACTAAGGCTGGCTAATGGTTTATCTATCTCATTAATTCTCTCAAAGAACCATCTCCTGGTTTTGTTGTTCTGTTCCACACAGTTCTTCTGGTCTATTTCATGAAGTTCTGCTCAAATCTTTGTTAACTCTCTTATTCTGCTTGGTGTAGGTTGTATTTGCTGTTCTTTCTCCAGTTCCTTTAGGTGCAAGGTTAGCTTTTGTATTTGAGTTCTTTCTGGTTTTTTGAGGGAGGCTTGTATTGTGATGTATTTCCCTCTCAAGACTGCTTTTGCTGTGTCCCAAAGATTTTGAATGGTTGTATCTTCCTTTTCATTAGTTTCCATGAATCTTTTTAATTCTTCTCTAATTTCCTTGTTGACCCTTTCATCTTTTAGTAGGATGCTCTTTAACCTCCACATGTTTGAATTTCTACCAAATTTCTTCTTGTGATTGAGTTTAAGTTTCAAAGTATTACGGTCTGAAAATATGCAGGGGACAATCCCAATCTTTTGGTATCAGTTAAAACCTGTTTTGTGACCCAGTATGTGGTCTATTCTGGAGAAAGTTCCATGTGCACTTGAGAGGAATGTGTATTCAGTTGCCTTTGGATGTAAAGTTCTGTAAATATCTGTGAAATCCATCTGGTCCAGTGTTTCATTTGTAGCTCTAGTTTCTTTGGAGTTGTTGTGCTTAGAATATCTGTCATTTGCAGAAAGTGCTGTGTTGAAGTCTCCCAGTATTAGTGTATTATTATCTATGTCTTAACTTTGGTTATTATTTGATTGATATACCTGGCAGCTCCCACATTAGGGGCATATTTATGATTGTTAAGTCCTCTTGTTGGATAGTTCCTTTTAGTGTGATATAGTCTCCCTCTTTATCTCTTACTACAGCCTTTGGGATAAACTTTAATTTATGTGATATGAGGATTGCTAGCCCAGCTTTCTTTTGAGGACCATTTGAATGGTAAATGGTTCTCCAACCTTTCATTTTTAGGTGGGAGGTGTCCTTAGGTAAAATGAGTCTCTTATAGACAGCAAATAGATGGGTCCTGCTTTTTTTTATCCAGTCTGAAACCTTGCGTCTTTTGATAGGATCATTTACCTCATTCACGTTCAGAGTTACTATTGAAAGATATGAATTTAGTGTCATCGTAATACCTATTCAGTCCCTGTTTTTGTGGCTTATTTCTTTGGGCTTCTTCCTTCTTTTACAGAGTCCCCCTTATTATTTCATGCAGAACTGGTTTGGTGGTCACATATTCTTTCAGTTTCTGCCTATCTTGGAAGCTCTTTATCTCTCCTTCTATTCTGAATGAGAGCCTTGCTGGATAAAGTATTCTTGGCTGCATGTTCTTCTCATTTAGGACCCTGAATATATCCTGCCAGCCCTTTCTGGCCTGCCAGGTCTCTGTGGAGAGGTCTGCTGTTAATCTAATATTTCTCCCCATATAAGTTAGGGATCTCTTGTCTCTTGCTGCTCTAAGAATTTTCTCTTTATGTTTGGAATTTGCAAGTTTCACTATGCAATGTCGAGGTGTTGAATGGTTTTTATTGATTTTAGGTGGGGATGTCTCTATATTCTGGATCTGAATGCCTGTTTCCTTCCCCAGGTTAGGGAAGTTCTCAGCTATGATTTGTTCAATTATGTTTTCTGGTCATCTGTCCCTTTCTAAAATAATAATTTTAAATTTATTTTAATTTCTATTTATTTATTTAAGAGAGTATGAGTGGGGGAAAGGGCAGAGGGAGAGAATCCCCAAACTGGCTTCCCACTGAGCATGAAACCCTTCTTAGAGCTCTATCACAATCATGACCTGAGCTAAAACCAAGAATCAGATGCTCAACTGACTAATGCACCCAGGTACCCCTGAAAGATAATATTTAAAATTCTTATGTTAGTAAGAATTTTTGTGATTTCATACAAAACTTTCAGAGAAAGAGAATTTGTTTTAACTTAAAAGGACTGAGTAATATATGTTAATAGACTGTCATCTATAATATTGAAAAGTAAGAAAGAATATACACATATTTGTAAAAGCCTGAGGAAAACAAACTGTGACCCTAGGTTTTGTATCTGGCAAATTTATGAGAAAAAAATACATTTTTCAAATGGCGAAGTTTTCAGAGAATGTCACCTATAATCTTTTCTAAAAAAAAAAGTATATATATTTACTCATTAAAGTACTTAACTCAAATGAAAAATAAAAAGTTCAAAATATGTGTTAATTTAATTGCACATCTGAACTGTGTATCTGTGTGTATTCTCTCAACACAAAAATTAGTGTCAACATAATACCAAAATGACTGAAAGCAAAATTTAAGTCCGCCTCTTTAGGCCTATTAAATGCTGAGAAATTCATAAGCAACAGAACTAAAGGACTATAGGACCAACGTTTATTCTCTCCAAAAATAAGTCTTTAGCACATAAATTCCAGTTTCTATGGTTTTGAAATGCTTAATATGTTGGAAAGAATATTGGTACTTTCCAAAGTACATTTCCCTTCATCATGCCTTTTCAACCTTGAAATTTGCACCTGGAAAGTTAAAAACAAGAGAAAGAATATTTCAAATTTACTAGAGCTTCTTTCTACTAATGCAAATATGTTCCACCCATTCTACAGTTAATAAAAAGCCATAATTTTGTTCTGGTCCATTCTACTTCCTACCCTTATTTATTTAAATACAGGGTTGAAATATAGGCAAATGCACCAGGAACATCTTGTATTCAAACACTGTATTCAAATTCCTTTTTTTACTAAAGAAGATTCTGCATGTGGTAAATTTTTATTTATTTATTATTTACTAATCTATATCTTCTCTGCCATTTCTTCCTTCTTTCTGTGTAGTGAGAAAGCAATGGAAAACATGTTTCTGTCAAAATAAGTTTATAACTATCTGTGAATCTCAAAATATGTGCTATGACCACAGAAAACATTTTGTTTGTTTTGAGATAGCTAAGTAAAGAACTAAAATATGTGGGAATCTTTTATGAGTTACTACTAGAAGTTTTAAAAATTCAATATGATTAAATGGTCAAGTACATAACCAATGTTTTTTTGGTTTCAAATATAATCAAGTAAATATAACCTAAATCCTAAAATAATCAGTGAATTATTTACATTTCAAATGAACTCTGTAGGGTATAAACATAAAATACACATAAAGCTATAAAATTAAAAGGCACTAAAAAAGAAAAAGCTAGTTTAAATAAATATTTTGAAAATACAAATCTTTGTAAAAATCACTAAAAATACTTTTGTTCTCAATATTTATGGAAAAATTTAGAGGTGCTGAGACGGGTATAAAGTCCTAATTTTCTAAAAAATATTTATTTATTTATTTATTTATTTATTTATTTATTCATTCATTCATTCATTCATTCATGAGAGACACACAGAGAGAGAAGCAGAGACTTAGAAAGACGGGAAAGTAGGCTCCTCACAGGGAGTCTGATGTGGGATTTGATATCCCAACCAGGGATCACTCCCTGAGCCAAAGGCAGACGCTCAACCACTGAGCTACCCAGGCGTCCCTAAATTTCCAATTTTAAGTAATTTTTATAAGGATATATACTTCTCTCTCAAATCTTGAAAATACTTTGTCAACTTCTAGTTTTTTTTCTAACATATTATGTCACACAGTAAGTTTTCAATAAATATTTTTCATATGTAATTTTAAACTATGAAAATATTAATTTTAAGTTTATAAACAGAGATGCTACAGTTTTCTATACCATTACTTAGTTTGGGTGACATATGGAGAAGTTAATATGGTCTCTTCTCACAAATAACAAGTTCTGACACAAAAAAAATAATGAAATTCTTTATAATGTGTATAATTTGGGCACATATATTTATCTATAAAATCCACATCACTTGGAAATAAATTATTCATACCTATAAACATTCAGAAAACAGAGCCTTAGTGCATCATTAAGAAAATTAACACCTCTTCTTTCATATTTTTAAGATGAAATTAAATTATTTTACATGTATTGAAATAAATATTTCTTATTTAGCATATGTCATTAGTATGTCACTCTTAGAAAATCTCATTTTTGACTGGACTGAGGCTTAAAGGTAGAAGCTTCTCAGAGAGGACAGCCTCTGTCTCTTAGCGATCTATTCCTGCCATTTTCCTAGGTTCTCTTGGTCAAAAGTTTAGCATATTCTGCAGCCTCGTTCTTACCTTTCTTAGTACGCTGTTTCTTCAGACTAAAACTCAGACATTTGTGTTGGAGGACACATGGAGTAACGAGACTGAATTTTAGGTGCTTTGGTTCCAGGTTTCTTTCTTTTTTTTAGGGGCTTTCTCACTACATACTGGTGGACATCATCTTCTTTAGAAACACTGAAAAATTTGTAGATTCCGCAAGCCTTTTTTTTTTTTTTTTTTTTCAGTAGTCAGGCATGGCCATGTGTCAAGACATTCTGCTTCATGGGGAAGACTTATTGTTATTACCACCACTGATTTGGAACACGTAACCATTCTTTACCCAGAGCATCAGCAGCAACTTCTATGGCCATATCCCTCTCATAAAAGGTATGAAGCTTGTGTTAAACATCCAATTCAATGAGTTTCTGGCAGTCACTAGCTGGGAAAGAGATGTTCAGATTCATCCTGAAGCAGCCCACTGTCTCTGAGGCACCACAGAAAAGAGCCACAAAAATGGTATTTAGCTGGGCGGTTTTTACAGAATGGATTGAAAGAGATAGGATTGATGCGACATAATACAGATTTTCCTCAACACAGTACTTTTGTCCTGAATAACCCATCATAAGTTAAACATATTGTAGGTCTACATCTACTTTACCAAATATATAACTTAGCCTAACCATTCTTTTTTAAGAGAGAGAGAGAAAGTGGTGTGGGGGAGGCAGAGGAAGAGGGAGAGAATCTTAAGGAGGTTCCATGCTCAGTGAGGAGCTCAATGGAGAGCTCAATCTCATCACTCTGAGATCATCCTCAGAACACTTAAAATTGGCCTACAATTGGGCAAAATCATCGAATGCAAAGTCTATTTTACAATAAAGTAGTAAATATCTCATGTAATTTATTGACTACTAAACTGAAAGAGAAAAGCAAAATTGCTGTATGAGTACAAAATGGTTCTAAGTGTTGTTTACCCTTGTGCTCATGTGGCTGACTGGGAGTTACAACTTAATGCTGCTGCTCAGCAATATCATGAGAAACTATCATACTGAATATCACTAGCCCTGGGAAGAGGTCAAAATTCAAAAGTAGACCGAGTGTCCATCGATAGGTGAATGAATAAGAAGTTGTGATACATATATCACATTTCAATATAATGAAATATTGAGTCATAAAAATAATGAAATATTGCCATTTGTAACAACATGGATAGATCTAGAGAGTATCATGCTAAGCAAAATATGTCAGTCAGAGGAAGACAAATACCATATAATTTCACTCAAATGAGGAATTTAAGAAGCAAAAGAAGCAGACATAACAAAAATAAAGCAAGAATGCAAAAAACAGACTCTTAACTATAGAAAAAAATATTTATTTATGATTATCAGAGTGAAGAAGAATGAGAGTAAGGATGAAATAGGTGAAGGGGGTTAAGATTATACTTACCTTGATAAGCACTGAGTAATATATGGAATTGTTGGGTCATTATATTGCACACCTGAAACTAATATAGCACTGACTGATAACTCCATTGGAATTAAAAGGAAAAACCCTCAAATACACAAAATTTGAAGTACAGTTTCTGCTGAATGCATGTCACTTTCACGCCAATGTAAAATTTAAAAATCATGATTTAAATCATTGTAAGTTGAGGACTGTCTGCACAGTATATGAAGCATAAGAAGATAGGGTAGTTGTTAGAAAGAACTGGCATGGAAAAAATGCCTATTGGATGGAATGAAAATTGACAGGACTTGGTAACTAAAAATGGGAAATAAATTTGAGATAACTTCTTAGAATCTGTATGACAGAGATTGTAATAAGAGTAATGCACATTATGGACAGAGTCATTGATAGTGGGGTTTCAGTTAAATGGGAAAATGATGATTTTGTTTTAGATGTTACTTGACTATTCAGTGTGAACTTAAATATTTCACATAGATGTAAACAACATCTGGTACCTCTTGTTTTAGTAGGGGGCATAAGAAATTCATTTTTGAAATTCTAATAGCCAGATATGGGAAAATAACCCTGCAGAAACGTAGAGTAACAAATCATAATGGCTTAGATTTTCAGGTGTCTGTAGAAAGTATTTATTTGAAGTCTTTTATATAAAAGAAAAATTGAGAACCAGAGATTTTAAGGGATGCTTCTCAAATTCACAAAGACATTTACAGAACTGGGACTGGATTCAAAATCTCACATATTTAAGTTTGGAGCTGTTTTCTCATTACCATGCTGCCTTCCAATCAAGATCAATTTCATTTTTCCAGTTGTATTTTATTCAAATTTATGTAAGTTAGGTTTTAGAAAGAATATAGCAATAGTTAAGTATAATATTTCATATAGGTACATTATAATTTTCTTAAAGCACATTTGTATAGATTGAAAAAGAGACATTTAAAATTTTCATTTATTTATTTATTTATTGTTTATTTATTTATTTATCTCTGTGCCCAACATGGGGCTCGAATTCAGAACCCTGAAATCAAGAGTCACATTTTCTACTGACTGATCCAGCCAGACACCCCAAAACACAGACATTTTAAACTCAGTTGTCAAGCTTGAGAGTGATAAATAAATGATATAAACCTATATTTTAATAATTTAAGAACAAAATATTCAATTTGGTAAATATTTATTTTGATTAAAAATTGTTATATCAAATTGCTCATTTTTGTCCGCTATTCAAGCAGCTATATTTGCAACCAGTTACTTTTTAAGCAGGGCAAAGCTGAAACTATCAATTTTTAGTATAATTATGAACTAAAGTGTTTAGTTTTATAGTATTATATTCTTCAAATGTTTGCATGGTGTAAATACGTAGAATGATGGGGAAACAAAAATATGGTTCAAGTAGTTATTTTCTTTTTTATCAGAATGATCAGTGTACATCTATTCAAATCACTTCCTAATTAAGATTTTTTCTGGAATTTGTAGACATATACTACATGTATACAACATAAACATCTTTATCACAAGGTAAGTACAACTTATCCACAACATATTCAATACTCAGGTATGTTACAATAACTAATGGTAATGTCATTGTCAATTTCCAATGTTCCAGGTTAGCATTTGGTTTTCAGTGAAAAATCAGGGTTTTGTGTCTTCATTAACATACTTTAAAACTTTAAAAAGCTAGGGACGCCTGGGTGACTTAGCAGTTGAGCACCTGTCTTTGGCCCAGGGCGTGATCCTGGAGTTCCAGGATCAAGTCCCAAGATTGAGTCCCACATCGGGCTCCCTGTATGGAGCCTGCTTCTCTCTCTGCCTATGTCTCTGATTCTCTCTCACTCTCCCTGTCTGTCATGAATAAATTAAATAAAATCTTAAAAAAACAGAAAACTTTAAAAAGCCAGTAAAAAATAAAAAAAAAAAAAAAAGAGTACTATCTCTGGGGCCAGACTATATGGGTTTGAGTCATGCTTCTGTTATTTTCAAATTGTATGGCTTTGAGGAAATTATGTTATTCTTCCTGACTCGATTTCCTCATCTGTTAACTAGAATTGATAATCTGATAATACTACTGATATCCAAATGGGATTTCTGTAAGAGTTAAGAAAATTAATATATGCTAAGTGCTTAAACCTGACACAGGCACATGACATTTTTTAACATTAGCTATTATTATAGTTTTAAGTATAGTTTTAACCTTTTGGTATATATCGATGCCAAGTTTTTACCTTATTAGTGGTGTAGGGAGAAACATGAAGAAGGAGAAAGTGATGTTTTAATAGAAGCAATTGAAAATATGTTCAAGACCATCGTCAGAGCTACTGTGATAAAAAAAGATCCAAGTTTGCCTTTAACAAAATAATAGTCCATACTTCCTGAATGTAAAGTGACAAAGGAAAAGAAATAAGAATCACGTGTTGTAACATTTAGTCTATCAGTGTTTAACACATCCATTAACATTTAAGGCCTTTTTTTAGAGCGCATAATGATCTGACTTTGTGTGTTAGCATGTGCAGATACATAGAGAAGATGTGATACCTAATGAAGATGGCCAATTTTTCAGTCACAAGATAATATTAGCTAGATTAATTTTATTCTCTGAGACGACTTTAGATAGAATTATCTTTGCAACATGAGAAATATGAAAGTAAAAATTGGATTGAGTGTCAATTATTGAAATAGATTTTGCCAATTTTTCCACAATCTCACAACACTCTTTATTATTGCCAAATAATGGAATTTTTAAAAATTCCATTTTTTAATCTTTTTTTAAATAATAAATTTATTTTTTATTGGTGTTCAATTTGCCAACATACAGAATAAAATCCAGTGCTCATCCTGTCAAGTGCCCCCCTCAGTGCTCGTCACCCATTCACCCCCACCCCCCCGCCCTCCTCCACTTCCACCACCCCTAGTTCGTTTCCCAGAGTTAGGAGTCTTTATGTTCTGTCTCCCTTTCTGAAATTTCCTACCCATTTCTTCTCCCTTCCCTCAAATAATGGAATTTCAATTATAGGATTTGGGAAACATTTAGAGCATTGCATCTAATTTAAATACAACATATCAGATAAACTAAATAAAAAATGCAGAGATAAAAAAAGAGTTAAAGGATGCAAAAATAATACATTTTTTTGTTTGTCTAAAAATGAATTTGTGTATATGTGTGTGGCCTTCACATAAGAAAGAGAGAATTATCAAAAAATGTTTAATGTATAAATATCATTGAAGAATAAGTAAATCAAAACATCGTATTAAAATGTGCAATATTTAATTATTGTGAACTAATTGTTTTATCATAGAAAAATATTATCAAACAAAAATAATATAGGTGATATTGAACTTTACAGATTGAAAAGAGAGCCACACTATATGTGTATTAACTCTCTTAATGTTATCTTAATTTTTTCGTTTCTTTGTGCTGGTAACATTGAACTCAATTTAATAAATATTTATGAGTGATGTACCATATTGCAGATTTTTTTAAAGATTTATTTATTTATTCATGATAGAGAGAGAGAGACAGAGACAGAGACAGAGACACAGGCAGAGGGAGAAGCAGGCTCCATGCCAGGAGCCTGACGCAGGACTTGATCCTGGGACCCCAGGATCGTGCCCTGGGCCAAAGGCAGGCATCAAACCCCTGAGCCACCCAGGGATCCTCCATATTGCAGATTTTGAAACAGGAGTTTTCAGTATCCTAGGGATATAAATTATATCCAAATATATCCAAAGATTTAATATATGCTTCTTAAGGTAGATCTCTATTTCCTATATACATCCTTCTTATGTATACTTTTGACTGCTTTTGCTGCATATTTTTATTATCATTTGCTTCCATGTATTTTAAAAATTTCTTCTTTAATTTCTTCTTTTTTGGCTGACTCATTCATTAGCAGGATGTTCTTTAACCTCCATATATTTGTGGTCTTTCCAAATTTTTTCTTGTGGTTGACTTCAAATTTCATAGTGTTGTGCTCAGAAAATATGCATGGTGTGATCTCAATCTCTTTGTATTTGCTAAAGTCTCATTAGTGACCTAATATGTGATCTATTCTGAAGAATGTCCCATGTGCACTTAAAAAGAATGTGTATTCAACTACTTTAAGATGAAATATTCTGAATATATCCGTGAAGTCCATCTGGTCCAGTGTGTCAATCAAAGGCATTGTTTTCTTGTTGATTTTCTGCTTAGATGATCTGTTCATTGATGTAAGTGGGGGTGTTAAAGTTCTTTAATATAATTGTATGATTATCAATGAGTTCCTTCATGTTTGTTATTAACTTTTATATATTTGAGTGCTCCCAAGTTGGGACATATATATTTATAATTGTTAGATCTTCTTGTTGGATAGATCCTCTTTGTTATGTTATAGTTCTTTTCACCTCTTGTTAGAGTTTATGGTTTACAATCTAGTTTGTCTGATATAAGTATTGTTACTCCAGCTTTCTTTTGACATCCAATAGCATGAAAATGGTTCTCTATGCCTTCATTTTCAATCTGCAGGTCTCTTTAGGTCTAAAATGAGTCTGTTGTAGGCAACATGATATTATGTGTAGAAAATCCAAAAGACTTCACCAAAAAAATTGCTAGAACTAATACATGAATTCAGCAAAGTTGCAGGAAACAAAATCAACATACAGAAATCTATTTCATTTCTATACATCAATAACAAAGCAGCAGAAAGAGAAATCAAAGAATTGACCTCATTTGCAATTGCACCAAAAAACTATAAGATACCTACAAATAAACTTAACCAAAGAAGTAAAAGATTTACACTCTGGAACAATAGAATAGTTATGAAGGAAATTGAAGATGACACAAACAATTGGAAAAACTTTCAATGCTCATGGATTGGAAGAACAAATATTGGTAAAATATCTATACTACCCAAAGCAATCTACACATTTATTGTCTAGCAAAATAGCACCAGCATTTTTCACAGAGAACAAACAATCCCAAAATTTGTGTAAAAACACAAAATACCTCTAATAGCCAAAGAGATCTTGAAAAGCAAAGCAAAGCTGAAAGCATCATAATTCTGGACTTCAAGCTATATTACAAAACTGTAGTGATCAAGACAGTAGGATACTGGCACAAAAACAGACACATAGGTCAAAGGAACAGAATAGAAAAACCAGAAATGGACCCACAACTCTGTGGTCAACTAATCTTAGACAAAGCAGAAACAACTATCCAATGGGAAAAAATAAAAGAGAATCTCTTCAACAAATGCTGTAGGGAAAAATGGACAGCAACATGCAAAATAATTAAACTGAACCACTCTCTTACATTATGCACAAAAATAAATTCAAAATGGATGAAACATCTAAATGTGAGATGGGAAACAAAAATATAGAAGAGAACACAGGCATTAACCTCTTTGGCATTGGATATAGCAACTTCTTACTAGACACATGGCTGGAAGCAAGGAAAACAAAATAAAAAAATGAACTATTGGGACTTCAATCAAGATAAAAATCTGCACACTGAGAGAAACAATAAAACTAAAAGGCAAAAAAATAAAAATAAAAAAAAACTAAAAGGCAACCTATGGAATGCGAGAAGATATTTCCAAATTACAAATCTGATAAAGGGTTAGTATCCAAAATCTATAAAGAACTTGCCAAACTCAACCCCCCCCAAATCAAATAATTCAGTTAATAAATGAGCAGAAGACATGTTGGCTCAGTCAGTTGAGTATCAGCCTCTTGGTTTCAGCTCAGGTCATAATCTCAGTTGTGAGATCAAGCCCCAAGTCAGACTCTGTGCTCAGCATGAAATCTGTTTAAGATTATCTCCCTCTTCTTCTGCCCCTGCTCCTGCTATTCCTCTCTCTCTCTCTCTCTCTCTCTCTCTCAAATAAATAAATGAGTCTTTAAAAAAGGGATGGGCAGAAGACATGAAGAAACATTTTTCCAAAGAAAACACATCCAGATGGCTAACAGAAACATGAGAAGGTGCTCAAAGTCACTCATCATCAGGGAAATACAAATCACCTACAAGGAGATATCACCTCACACCTGTCAAAATGGTAAAATAAACAACCCAGGAAAAAACAGGTGTTGGCAATGGTGTGGAGAAAGAGGAACACTCTTAAAGCATTAGTAAAAATGCAAATTGGTTCAGCCACTCTGGAAAACAGTATGGAGGTTCCTCAAAAAATTAAAAATAGAACTACCCTATGACACAGCAATTGCACTACTAATTATTTACCAAGGATACAAAAAATATTGAATCAAAGGTACATATGCACTCCAAGGTTTATAGCAGAATTATCAACAATAGCCAAACTATGGAAAGAGCCCAAATATACCTGAACTGATGAATAGAAAAAAAAAAAAAATATATATATATATAGTATTCAGCCATAAAAAGAATGAAATCTTTCCATTTGCAACAAAATAGATGGAGTTAGATTATGTTATGCTAAGTGAAATATGTCAGTCAGAGCAAGACAAATACCATATGATTTCACTCATATGTGGAATTTAAGATACAAAACAGATGAACATGGGGGGTGGGGAGAGAAACAAACCATTAAACAGACTCACCTATGGAAAGCAAACTTAGGGTTGCTGGAGAGAAAGTCGATGGGGGAGATGGGTTAAGTTGGTGATGCCTATTTTGGAGACCACTTGTGATGAGCATTGAGTGTTGTATGTAAGTGACGAATCTCTAAATTCTACTCCTGAAACTAATGTTACACTGCATGTTAGCTAACTCAATTTAAATAAAAAGTTGTAAAAACAGATTTAATACAAATTCAATTTAAATCCCAAGAAACTTTCATTGTGAAAATTATTACACTCAATTTAAAGTGTATGTAGAAATGCAAAAAGCTAAAAGCAGCTAGCAATATCATTAAGAAATATGAACAAAAGTATGAGATTTATCCTACCAGATACCAAAACTTATTTTTAAAATAATTTGATGTTAAAGTGTAATATTAGAGTGATAATAAGCAATAGATTCGTGAGAAAGATTAAAGAGTACAGAAATAGATATTTATCTATAAGGACACTTGATTTATGATAGAGTAGTAGAAGGAAAATAGTTTTACAATAAGTGCTATGATCTGGGTGTTATGCTAGTAGTGAATTACTAAATTCTACTCCTGAAATCAATATTATACTGTATGTTAACTCAGAAGAACTTATTTATTTATTTATTTATTTTAAGATTTATTTATTCAGAGAGAGCGAGAGAGAGGCAGAGACACAGGCAGAGGGAGAAGCAGGCTCCATGCAGGAAGCCTGACGTGGGACTTGATCCCGGGACTCCAGGATCACACCCCGGGCTTCAGGCGGTGCTAAACCGCTGCGCCACCGGGGCTGCCCAACTCAGAAGAATTTAAATAAAAACTTGAAAAATAAAAGAATCAAAACCAAACCAAAAACAATAAACAATTTGTTGTATAGTACTTAAAACATGTTGCTTATGGAGGGTAGACCCAAATGCAAGAGAAGAAATTATAGAATTTTGAGTAGAAAGATACTTTTAAGAAATAAAAAGAGCCAAGAATGCCTTACACAAAGAAACAACAAATAGAAAGAGATGGATTATACTTATTAAGATGTAAAGCATTGATTAATTAGACAGATAAAAAGTGAAAAAGAAAACCACAGGGTGGATAAAGATATTTCCAACACATATATTCCTTTGCTCAGTAAATATAAGGATCTTCTATAAATCAATAAGAAACAGACTAACCAACAAAACATAGTCCAGATACATTCACTTCACACGAATGCCCTAGGGGCTAACACACCTAACCAGAAAGGTAGTCCACCACATTGGTTTCTTCTGAGACGCAAATTAATATACACTTCAGGCCTATTACACATATAGTACCTCAGGTTTCTAAGGATCTGTATTTTGTTTCAAACTTTGTTTTTCTTTTTTTCCCCCTCTCTGACCTTTAGATTGGATACTATCTATTGATCCATAATCAACTTCCCTTACTGTTTCTTCAGTTGTCTCTAATCTGCTGTTAAATTTACCTGATGAATTTTTAAAAACTTTAAATATTGAATTTTTCATGTTACATTTTTTTCAGCTGATTTTTTCAGCTTAGGATTCCTATCTATTCTTTTATAATGTTCATGTATCAACTTGAATAATTTTACAATAGCTGCTTTATATCATTGTCTAAGTAGGCATCTATCTTTGGACAAGATAAAATAATAGGGGCTAAGTATATATATTGCATCCTGAAACAAATTAAAAAAAAAGACAACATTTATAAAACAACCATTTCCCAAACACTGGACAAAAGGGAATGAAAAACAGTAATCTCTGAGGAAAGAGATGATTGAAACTTTCCAAAAGAAGTCAGAGAAAAGGGAACAAAGAATAGCTGGGAAAATAGAAAACAAGTAGAAACCACTTGATTTAAACTCAGTTATATTATAAACAACCACATTTAATGTAGGTGCTATAAGAGGCAGAGATTTTCAGATTAGATTTAAAAAGCAAGATCCAACTGTACGTTACTATAGGAAAACTGTTTTAAATAATAAAGCCATAAATGTGTTAAAATTGAAAGAATGGAGAAAGTGTGTCATGATAACAGCATACTAAAGGAAGATAAAAGGGCTATGTTAATATCAGAGGGGTAGATTTTAGCAAAAAATATATATGTATATATATATACATATCATAGATAAACAGGTTATCTTATAATGATAAAATGATAGCACATTAGCTAGACATCCTTGCTTTTGCATTTGATGAGATCTTGCCATTTCCCTTGAGGAGGAATGGTAGTAAATTGTACTGTGGTAGTTTAGCAAGTCACAAAATTTGGAGAATTTTGATTCCTGCAAAGTTGAGGTTTGCTTGTGCCACATGAGATACTTTACATGATATCTGGAAAGCAACATGAAGCAACAGCCACATTCTTTTTTGTACTCAAAAGGTCCATTAGGGGCACCCAGCACTGCTGTAGCTCACGTGTCATTAAACTGTGGCTCTCATTGTGGATGTAAGGCAGTAGCCACCCAGAGACTTCTCCAGTTCCTGCCAGATTTCATCCTTCAGCTTCTTAAGCTCCTGAGCCGATGTGTGTGTAGCTCCATGACAAGGAGCTCTAATTTCTCCTCCTTGTCACCCATAATATCAAAGTTGGAGGCTTGGAGGTGGTGAGAGCAGTGCTGGGTCCCGCTTGTCTTCATAGATTGGTGTTACTCTCACCTACTTTATTTATGTCTGTATTTATTATGCTACTATTTGCCCTGCTGACTTTTAGGCCCAGCATCAGATCTTAAGTAAAAGCTACAGTGAAGCTGTTTAATATATAAGATTTATTGCCTATAATAAATCCATAAAAAGGGGCACAATTTATCAGGAGACTCTAATAATCTTAAAGGACTCTGCATCTACAACAGAATTTTGAAGTACATAAAGCATTAACTGAAAAACAGACAAATCCATAGTACAGTCAGAAATTCTAACATTTGTATCAAAAATTAGTAGGACACGTAGATAGCAATTCAGTGAATATATAGGACACTGGACAACACTCTCAACCAACTTGACTTAATTGAATTTATGGAATACCGAACATAAAATGCATAAAAATATATTGTTTTATCCCACATCAAATTGCTACTAAAATAGATCTCATGCTGCACAGTGAAACTGCTGGCAATAATCCTAATAAGATTCAAGTCACACAAAGTATGTTCTCTGACCACAATGGACTTAAGTGAGAAATCAATGACAAGATAACTGCAAAATTCCCAGATATTTGGAAACAAAACACATTTCTAAATAAGCTATGCTAGCGTTGCCATAACATAATACTAGAAACTTGGATGGCTTAAAGAATAGAAATTTTTTGCTCTAGTTTTGGAGCCTATAAATCCAAGATTCAGGTGTTGCCAGGTTTGGTTTTTTCTGAGGGTTGCAGATGACCATCTTTTTGTGGTATTCTCACATGGCCTTCTCCTGTGCAGAGTGGCCCAAAATTTGACTCCCCTGACACTCATATTTCCAATGAGATAAATGCATTTGTATCCCTGGTATTTCCTGTGTGTCCAAAGTTTCTCTTCTTATTAGGATGACTGTCAGATTGTAATAGAGCCCACATGTCTGATCTCACTCAATTGTAAACTCTTTAAAGGCTCTATCTCCAGAATACAGACATATTCTGGGGTGCTCAGTGTTAGAGTTTCAGCACATGAATTTTGGAGGCAAAGGGAAGGGATGCAGTTCAGTCCATAACACCATGCATCTAAGAAGAAATTTAAAAAGAAAATTCAAAAGTACTTTGAACCAAATGAAAATGAAAATAAAACATACCAAAATGTATGAGAAATTGCTAACCTGGTACCTTCAGTATAATTACAGTACTGAATGCCTACACTGGAAAAGAACAGTCTTAAACCAACAACCTTAGCATCTACCTTAAGGAAACAGAGAAAGGAAAGAAACCCAAAGTCACCAGAAAAAAAAGGAAGGGTGGGGGGGAAATATTAAGACAAAAACAAAAACAAACAAACAAACAAAAAAACAGAGTGGCAACCAAAAAGATAGAAAACAGAAATAATGAAAGTCAACTTGAAAAATAAAGCCTGCAATTTGAGATCAGCAGAATTTATAAACCTCTCCTTAGACTGATAAGGAAAAAAGAGAGAAGGTAAATTTTTTTCAATATCAGAAATGAGAGAGCTGCTATTATCATAGATCTACAGATATGAAAAGCACAAGAAGGAGATATTATAAATATTTTATAAATATTATAAATTTAATAATTTATATTAATTGATAATATTACTCTAAATATATAAACTACCAAATCTAGTTCAAAACAGATAATCTGGATGGGCCACTATTTATTAGCAAAATTGAATTCATACTTTAAAACCTTCCTACAGAACAAGAAACCTCCAGGCCCTAAGGCTTCACTTTGGAAGTACACCAAACTACTGAATAAGAATGAATGAATAAGAATGAATAATACAAATTCAACACAAGTACTTTATAAATTGAAGAAGAGGGTAAATTCTTCTCATTTTATGATGCCAGCATTACTCTGATATTGAATCAAGACAAAAATGAAATTGGAAAAATTGCATTCCAATATCTCTCTAGATGACAGATGCGAAAATTCTTTTAAAAATTGCAAACAGGTGCGCCTGGGTGGCTCAGTGAGTTAAGTGTCTGCCTTCGGCTCAGGTCACGAGCCCAGAGTCCCAGAATTTGAGCTCTATGTCTGGCTCTCTGCTCAATGAGGGAGTCTGCTTCTCCTTCTCTCTCTGCCATCCCCCCCCCCACACCTTCTCTCTCTCTCTCTCTCTCTCTCACTCACTTTTCAAATAAATACACAAAATCTTTAAAAAAAATAGCAAACAAAACCCAACAACAAAAAGTACATTCACTTGATTCTCATTATCTATGAATGTTGAATTTACTAATTTGCCTATTGGCTAAAGTTTATTCATAAGCCCCTAATCTATTACAGTGCTTCCACAATCATTTGCAGATATGGACAGAGTGGCTAGAAATTTGACTCACAGGACACTCATATTCCCAATGAGATTAAATAAGGCAATGCTCTGCCTTCTTGTTTCAGCTCTCATCTTGTAAACAAATGTCCTTTTCTTGATCTCTTTCTGTCACATTTTTTACATTTCTGTTGGTGATTTTGCTGTTTAAAATGACCCTTGGTGTGGCACTGAAGTGCTATCTTGATTGCTAACTCCAAGAAGGTCTTGACGGAAAAGTATGCATGTGTTATGGTTTCATTAAGTGAGTTATGATGCGGTTGGTCATGAGTTCAATGTTAATAAATCAACAATATGCATGAAATAAAGGATCCTTAAGCATAAAGGTACATAAACCAAGGTTGTATAATGATCAGTTAATGAATATGTCGTGATCAGAGGCCCACAGGAACCTAATTTTGCATTTTTCCCTAGAAGCAATGTTCAGTATCCACTAATTCAGTGTTCACTCTGACATTATAAAACATATAAGACTATACCATGTGGTAAGATTGTGAAGCGCTAAGGTCTCCGACACTGCCAGAATCTTTTTGAAAAATAATTTGGTAGGTTCTCATTAAACTTATATCTACCATATGACTCAATCATTTCATGCCCAGATATGTATCAAACAAAAATAAAAGTATATGTTCATGACAGCTTTATGGATATGCTGAAAATGCCTACTATAATGGGTGAACAAATATATTGTGGCATATATATATATAATGGAATATTTATCATCAATAAAAAGGAATGAATTTGACACAGACATCAACATGAATGAATCTCAAAATTATTATGATGAGTGAAAGATGTCAGACCAAAAAATAGTTTATGCTGTTTGATCTCCATTTCATGAAATTCTAAACCATAGAGTCTATGTAGGATTAGGAATGATTGGAAAGGAATATGAGGGAACATTCTGCAGTGATTGTGCTCTTCTATATCTTTAAAGAATTTTGAATGTATAGTGCCTGCATTGTCAACTCATCCATTGATAAACATAATTGTGGATTTTATTGATTTTCACTTTTCTCTCCCCAAAGTACGTAAACCAATAGCAAACATAGTTTATGAAAACCATGCCAAAGTGTTTAGTGGTTGTATGTTGATATTTGTAACTAATTTTGAAAGTGATTAAAAATTTAAAATGGGCTGATAGATGACTATAGGTACTGATTGCTGGATGGATAGGTTTTGAAGCAAATACTGTAAAATTCTAATTGTAAAATCTATGTGGTGACTGTGTGAGAGTTAACCATATAGTTCTTTTTTATTAGAATAGTTCTCCCTAAGATTTTGAATATTTGAATTTTTTATAAAAAATGTTCTAAAAATTTCATACTGAGATGAGACTACATACTCTCCAGAATGTCTAAATATAAAAATATTATCTGTGGGGCAATTTGAATTATCATAGACTGCTTATAAGAATATAAGTTGGCATTACAACATTGGAGGAATCTTGCATTTTCTAACAACACTGAACATATGCAATATGCTATGAATATAGCAATTTCACCCCTAGTTGAGCACACAGAAATTCACAAAAGTAATTATAAGGTTTTTCATAGCAACATTTTTCATAATAGCCCCAAACTTGAAACAACCTAAATTTCTGTAGAATGGATACTCGTATTGTGGTCTCTTCATTTAATACACTGTTATACATCAATGAAATGGAATGGACTATAGCTATACAAAATCAAGATGAATCACCTGAACATAATATTGACTAAAAAGAACCAGATATAAAAGTTTAGGCAAGTGTATGATTCCGTTTATACAAAGTTCAAAACCAGGCAAAACTAATCTAAGGCTTGAGAAATCAGTAGGGATTATTTTGAGGCATAAAAATTGCATACAGCACAAGCATGCTTGTGGGATAATTTTTTATTTCTTGATTTCGGCAGTGGTTACATACGCAAGTTCATTTTGTAATATTTACTTGAGCTGGATTATTTTTAAGTGTGTAATCTTTTGTATATTGGTCACACCTCAATAACTGATATTTAAGAATACTTGGGGCTTTATTCAACTAGATAGAAAACATGCCTCTAAGTCTGGCATTATGTAAGTACATTAGATATTTTAAATGAGCATGTCTAAGGGAATAGGAGTAAACAAAATTCTTTCCTTAATATTTGTCAATGACCTGGACGTATATGTGAATTAGTACAATTTGATAATAAATAGACATCAAACAGAGCCTTATTTTTTTTCCCCAAAAACTGTGATTGACCAAATATAGTGGAAAAGGAGAAAGGAAGCCATCAATGTTGCTCAGAGTAACAAGTGGTCAACAGGAATCAGAAGATAAGTGCAGATGTAGTAAAGAATTGACAAAAAGTCAATCTTGGAAGGCTTTGTGATAACACATTGGATCCTATCTGACTAGACCAATAACTCAGCTGGAATAGCGGAATAAATTGGAGAAATGGTAACCACACAGTGAGTGAGGTTGTCCTAGGGGAACAATACAATAAATTTTGCCACAGAAGCATATAGAAATATAATAATCTTTGCTAAAAAGACTTGAGGCTGATAGGAAAGGCATCAACTTGAATATGTTCTGTAAACTCCCATCAGTGTTAAAGACAATGACAGTATTAACAGTTATGTGTTATTTGTTTCTCAAGTTGTTCTGAAAGGCAAATTCTATAATTTTCTTATTATGGATGTGGAAACTGAGAGAATTTAAGTAACACACCTAAAGTGAGGAAACCACTGTTTTTATATGGGTCTATTTGACACCAATGACTGTGCTGTGTGGTTTCTTATATTCTTACATGTTATCAACATTTGAAAACAAAGTATATACAAATTTTATGTTTTTGTTCCATAGAGAATTACCCATGGCTGTTAGACTTACAAAAAAAAAAAAAAGTGAAAAATACATTCCAGAATTTACTCTCTTTTAACCAGCTTGCAATGAGAGAGGATAAGAAGCACTCTTTTGTATCACCTCCTCATGAAAAAACAAATCAGTAGAAAATAAATTGGTATGAGAAAGAATCATTGCATTTAAGCTGCTTCTCTGAGGCTTAATATATTATATTTATATCAAATTCCACTTTTCTGATCATTTTCTATATTCAGGCCTGACTCCCATGGTTAGCATTTCAAGGTATTTTCACTATTTGAAAACCCAAGAGTTTTGTTTTATGAATGATAAGCATTATTAACATTAATGCTACACTACTGCCATCTTGTGAGGGCTCGGGATTCCTACCATTCCTTTGAATGGGCTTTTGCTAGAGTGCAAAAGCAGATAGCACAGAGAGGCAAATTACCTTTGATGATATAATACAGATTGCAATTAAAATGTACTTTGCAACCAAAAGCCTTGCTTAATTAGAAGGGCTTTAAAAAACTTCAATATGAATTTCACATGGGATCATTCTTATCTACTTATCTTGGCTGTATAATTTTACTCATTTGTATGTATACACATATAAAATATGAATTAGCCTAAATTAATACACATTAGATAAAACTTATACATGCAGAGTCAAAATTTTAAAGAGTAAGTCTTAAAGAAAATTATTAGATAATAATTATCTCTAATTGCATCTTTTTTTATAGTGGCTTTGTAAATAGCTAGTTGGGTACAATGAAGAAATTTTGATTGACAGTAATATGAAACTATTTATTGTTGGATATTGTGAGTGTTTAGGTACTCCAAAAAGTGGGATTCTTTGGGAACCAGCCATGTGAATTATTTACTTGCATTTAATGTGAGAAAGTTTTAAGTCAGAGCAAAAAAAAAAAAAAAAAAAAAAAATCTAGCACTCTCCCCCACCCCATGCTGCATTTTCTCTTGAGGTATTTGAATTTAATTAACAACAGCGATTCTTTCAGATTGCTGAATTATCCAGTGATATTTATTTTAATATGTTCCCAATTTGAATAGAATATATATCTTCTACACTTTTGTTATGTTTCAAAAAGACATGCTTTAAGAAAAATGTGTTCATATGGCAAGAATAATCTTTCCTTAGCATATATAACACTAAATGAAGAAAAGGCATGAAGTTATATTATATACTTGCATTATTTGACAAGACAACCCAGATAATTCAGAGACCTGAATGTTTATTTCGTCAGTCTTTGGTCAAAAATCCCAAACGCTTGGTTAGAACACTAGATGTTTGTATATGATTAAGATTATGATATCAGTTTACACCAACAGATCCTCAGTTATTGACTAATAAACTTTGCAAATAATTTTTCTTTATTGAAAATCAATGATACTTGCACAGAAGTTTTTACCTATAGATTATATTTCAAATTATTTCTCAAATACTTAAGTCTTTTTTTAAAAAAGGGGTCTCAATAATTAAAATAAGAAAATGAGGGTCTTTAGAATATAAATTAAATTAAATTTGTAGTTAACCTAAATAAAATCTTTATTCTTAGAATAGAGAAACAACTCACTAATCTAGTACATCTATTTAGTCAAGATGGAAAGAGATTGTTTAGGTTTGCAGGATGGAAGAGAGAAAAAAATAATTGAAAAAGGACAAACGAGGAAAGAGGGAGGAAAGAAGGTAAGAGAAATGAAGAGAAAATGCAGGAAAGGGGATCCCTGGGTGGCGCAGCGGTTTGGCGCCTGCCTTTGGCCCAGGGCGCGATCCTGGAGACCTGGGATCGAATCCCACATCAGGCTCCCGGTGCGTGGAGCCTGCTTCTCCCTCTGCCTGTGTCTCTGCCTCTCTCTCTCTCTCTCTGTGTGTGACTATCATAAATAAATAAAAATTAAAAAAAAAAAAAAAGAAAATGCAGGAAAACTTTCAAATGTTTAACAAGTAAAAACTTGTTTGCTTTTTGCAACTTAGATTGCATTTACCTGTAATACTCTTTGAATTGTCAAAAATTAAGAAAATAAACTATATCTAAAACACATTTTTTCCTCATAAAGGCAATGATTTTTTTTTTCAGAAGAACATCTAAACGATAGGAAGTAGAGTGAAAAAATGCTTTTCCAGGGCAGATTATTCTACGTCAGCATTGAATCAAATGGCTTTGGAGTGAAGGATAAAATCCAGTCAATGGCTGGCTATTTTAAATAAATGAGAACAAGAGTGCTGCAGTATTAAAATTGCGACTACCATTGGGGAAATTGAGGAAATTAAATGCCATATAATTTCCTCTACTGAAGAATGCACAAGAACAGTTATCAAGGATATGCCTAAGTGCAAAATTACTAGAATATCTTCTTTTCTGCATGTAGGTTTTTTTGTTGTTGTTCTGTCCAATTAGCTTATATTTCCTTCTTTTTTTCTTCCTTTTCATTAGGTTCTGAAAAATAATGAGTGCAGATTTCTGGCTCTCTTATTAAACTGTCTTATGAGGCAGAGCTCCTGGAAAGAGGTTAATACATAATTTTAAAGATAGTTACAAATCCTTTTTTTATATTCACACAGATATGTACAAAACTGGTTAACTTATAACTGGTAATATAAAATGACATAATAACACTGGCATTTCACCTGAAAATACCCTAACAAACAACACTTGGAAAAAAAAAAATGTGTCACTACAGACAACTGGTACTAAGTAAAATTTGTTTGCAAAGTAAGGAGGAAAACTTGAATTTTTAAACCTATTTTCATTCATCAGCTGGGTGTTTTTGATTATCTATCATATCTATTATTTCCATTATGTTTCAAATCTCCTTTCAGTTAACAGCAGCTGAAATTGAGTTTGGTCTTTTTCAATTGTAAAAATCCGGATCATGACATAATTTCACTTACAAAATGAGTATTTCTGTTTTTTACATATTTTTCTATTATACAAATTACCTTTAACAGATTGTTTGTAAGATAGCCACTTAATCAAATGCCTTTTTATAATTAGGTTAGATTCTGCAATTTCCTACTGGTTTATTGTCACTAATTTAAACAATTTCCAAGGAATCCCATTTACCTGTTGGAAATATCTCCATGTAAACAGCCATTTTCTCTGGCCACTGGATCCTCACTATATGAAAACCTCCCAGGTTAGTGATTTGACCTCTAAAATTACCCTGAAGGATTAGGAAAATGTATGGAAGGGATAATTTTATACAAGATGGGGTTTTCCTTTCATTAGAGCCTTTGAAACTATCTGAAAACATTTGAATTAGGCAAAAATACTTATAGTAAATTACAGAACCTATTACTGATCCCATGATTGAGCAGGCCAATGAGTTTTAACTATGCTCTGCTGCCTGATAACTTCTTAGAATGAAATTTTATCTTATTTTTGCAAAGGGCTTGAAATTACTTTCAGTAATATGTGAGGCTCATCAGTTTCTATTTATAATTCTCTAATATTTAAACCTCTGATGGGCATCAGTGCACTGAACATCCTACAGAGATTCGCAATCTCATTTACATGTTGATTCAACCTGGACTGGCATTTGTGATAATGATCCAAAGACCTTTATACTCTTTACAAAACTCCCTAATAAAACACTGGCATTTGTTTGTTTGGAAGGCTGCACTTTATGGTGTTTTAATTATTGCTGTACATTATTGCTTTCTAAATCGCTTGAGGGCATATAAGTTGAACATGCTATGGTTCTTTATCAAAAAGTGAAAGAAAAACACAAAATGGTGCTTATCATTGTTCCTCAACATTGTAGACATGGAAATGTAATATAATTTACTACTTCCATTACTGTAAAATCTCTTGCAAATCACTTATAAACACTGTAACTATTTCAATCTTATCCCAAAAAGGCAATACATTTTTTGTGTCATTTTTATATTTGTTATATACTGTGGGGAAATAGCCCGGTGGTCACAAAGCTAATTGCTTAAAAAAGCAACAAGTAAAAATAGTTCTTTATGCATGATGCACCTTGACTTTTCAAAGATTTTCTATAATGTGATTTCAGTACTAATTACCTAGATCAATAAAGATGTTAAGCTTGCTTTTTTTGGATACAGTTATTAGTGCAGCCGTGATAAAAAGCTAGGGAAAATAGCAAAAGTATGTTTCCAATATAGGCAAATGAAGTGATTAAATATAAGCCTTAATGAGAGCATCAATACAATACTGCTGCTCAAGTCTCACCACAGAAATAGAAAGCAGAAAGACAAAGAACTGTTGGACCATCTGGATCATATTACTGACATTTTTTTACCTATAGCACTTCCTTTGAATTTATATATTTAGGGAGTAAATATATAGATTTTGCTCATTAAAGAAAAAAAATAGATTATGCATCTAGCAGCAATAGCATGGCAGAACATTTAAAAATATTGAGACACCTCTCTGTTTGACCAAAAATTAACAATTCACTGCAAAGGATCATAAAGACATCACATACTCCTAGAACCCTCTACATGGCACGTGGAGATCAACCCTTTTTCAAGGGGCTGCCACAAGTACCATAAGGTATATTCTCTGAAATCATAGTAGTGCTTTATACTACAATTTATAATAACAAAGATCATTAAAACTAAAACATGTTTTACCAGAAGCCTCGTATTCTTTTTCTATCTAAATAGTGAAAGTTCCTAACTAAATGCTACAATCCTTGAATGTACCAATTCTTTGTAAATTGGCACTGTTATTAGGAGCCAACACATTATGGTTCCAATGGCTTTTTGATGAAACATCTACCATTATTATATGCTCCCTTTTCCTCTGGTGACCTTCTTTGTTTAGATACCTATTTTTGTTTATTGTTAACACAGCCACTCAAGCTTTCTCATGATAAGTATTTGCATGGTATAGTTTTTTAATTCTTTTAAGCTGAGTCTTTAGACTGAAATTGGATTTCTAATATTACCCAAGCACCAACCCTTCAAAGCCAGTATTTGTCTTAATCTCAGAGCAGGTTCCTACTTGTTGAAACATTATTTATACAAAGTACAAGATTGGGAAGCAGGAAGTTGGACTTGTGGCATTCATGACTGCTATCCTGCCTGGAGGGAGAGACCAGAGGGGGAGATAGGTAGTCCTTCATTCCTCTTCCTTTTTTTTTTTTTTTTTTTTAATTTTTTTTTATTTTTATTTATTTATGATAGCCACACAGCGAGAGAGAGAGAGAGAGGCAGAGACATAGGCAGAGGGAGAAGCAGGCTCCATGCACCAGGAGCCCGATGTGGGATTCGATCCCGGGTCTCCAGGATCGCGCCCTGGGCCAAAGGCAGGCGCCAAACCGCTGCGCCACCCAGGGATCCCCCTTCATTCCTCTTCCTAAAGAAACTTGACTTTCTCATATATTAATGTGAGATGTTCCTTTTTAGAGAATATTCAACTCAAAAACTGCTTTTTCTTCCTACATAAAAAAAAAAAAAAAACCTATCAATTTTTGAATAAATAATCCAATTAAAGTACCTTTATTTTAATTGGATTATTCCATTTACCTTTTATATAGTATTTAATATGATTGTGCTTAAGTCTGTCATTTAAGCTTTGCATGAGTGAGGGCGGAGGGAGATAATCTTTTGAGCAGATTCGCTGCTGAGTGCAGAGCCTGACATAGGCTCCCTTTCCCCACCCATGAGATCACCATCCATGAGATCACCACCCATGAGATCACCACCTGAGCTGAAACTAAGAGCCTACGGTAATTCAGCCAACTGAGCTACACAGGTGTCCCTCTCTATGTTTTCTATTTGTCCCTCTGTGTTTGTTCATTTTTCTTTTTTTCCTACTTCCTTTTGAGTCAATCAAGTATTATCTGTTATTCCATTTTCTATGTTATATGCATTTAATTTTTAGTTATGTATGTTTGTTTTATTTGAACATATTTATCTATTGATTGATCACATCATTGATTAGACTATGCAGCCTACCTTGTCACAGTCTACTTTGACTTAATATTATATCTCTTCATCTATAAAGTAAGAATTTAAAATATTCTTCCTTTTGCTATAATTTGCTTGTTCCTATACACTTTACCTCTTCCTATTTTATAATATGACAATTATTATTTTTTTCTGTAAAGGGTCAATTTTCTTTTAAAGACAAAAAATTAAAAAGAAATTGTTTATATTTACCTACATATATTTCATTTCTGGTGTTTTAATTCCTTTTTATAATTCCAAGTGTTTGCATATATTCATTACCTCCCTTCATCTTGAAAATTTTCAGTAGAACGGGCACCTGGGTGGCTCAGTGGTTGAGTGTCTGCCTTTGGCTCAGGGCATGATCCCAGGGTCCTGCTTCTTCCTCTGCCTATGTTTCTGCCTCTCTCTGTCTCTCATGAATAAAATGAAAATGTTATTTTTTTAAGAAAAAGAAAGACAATTTTCAGTAGCATGTCTAGTAGTACAAATCTTCCATTGATGAATTTTCTTAGCTTATTAGCTGAAATATCTTTATTGCACTATTATTTTTGAAGGATTAAAGTTGTAGGTTAAGTTCCTTTTTTTGTTTTCTTCAGCTTTTAAGATATGGTTATGTCCAATATCCATTACTCTATCATATCTGAAACTTTGATACAGATTTCAAGAATTACCACCTAAGACATCTCTTTGAATGTTTTCTATTAACTTTTAACATCTCAGCCCTTTAATTTATTTATTTTTATTTTTAAAATTTGCATATAGTTGGCACATAATATTAAATTAGTTTCAGGTGTACAGCATAACGATTCAACATCTTTCTATGTTATCTATGCTCATGAGTGTAGCTACCATCTATTACCATACAGCACTATTACAATATTATTGACTATAGCCCTTATGCTATACCTTTTATTCCCATGACTTATTCCTTCCATAACTGGAAGCCTTTATCTCCCACTTCCCTTTACCCATTTTGCTCATCTTTCTACCTTCATTCCCTCCGTCAACCAGCAGTTTGTTCTCTATATGTCAAGGTCTGATTCTGCTTTTTTCAATTTTTTTTTTTTTTTTTTTAATGATAGTCACACAGAGAGGCAGAGACATAGGCAGAGGGAGAAGCAGGCTCGATGCAGGGAGCCCGATGTGGGATTCGATCCCGGGTCTCCAGGATCACGCCCTGGGCCAAAGGCAGGCGCTAAACCGCTGCGCCACCCAGGGATCCCTGATTCTGCTTTTTTGGTTTATTTTTGTTTGATTTTTCAATTTCACATATGAATGAAATCATATGGTATTTATCTTTCTCCTTCTGACTTTTTCACTTAGCATAATACTTTTTAGGTCCACCTATGAACTATCCAGTTTATACAGACCTCTTAAAGAAGTGCAGTATTTCAAAATGCAGATCCAAACTTATCATTCTCATATTTAGGATCATTCAGTCACACACTGTGACCTTCAGTAGGAAATTCAAATGCTTTAGTTTATTACTCAACTTTTCTTCATAATTGAAATCCTCAACCTTCTAAACTTTATGATATTCATTCTCCTATGCAAAATACACATTCAAATTATATCAACTAATCAACAAACATAAAAATTACTAATCTAGTGTTTTAAAGCAATAGAATAAGGGACTGAAGGATGCAATTTCCCAGAAGAATCTGCCTGTCTTCTTGGAAGATAAAATGATCAGCCCAGGTGTTTCTTTTCTTTTCTTTCTTTCTCTCTCTCTTTTTTTTTTTTTTTTTTTTTTTTTATTCATGAGAGACAGAGAGAGAGAAGCAGGCCTCCATGCAGGGAGCCCAACATGGGACTCGATCCCAGGTCTCAGGACCACATCCCGGGCTGAAAGCGATGCTAAACCACTGAGCCACCCGGGCTGCCCAGCCCGGGTGTCTCTTGGAAGTTGAGTCTTTAGAAAATTAAGTAGCTAGATAGTCATGGAGGAAATACACCAGGAAGAGTACACCAGAAAAGTTCATACAACCATAGTTGGAAGAGAAAATTCCAAAGAAAGAATTTATATTGCAAACTTAGTCAATAGAAGGGCAATTGAGAGGAAGGAATTGATATTAAAACTATGATTTTGTAACAGATTTGATTTTTGAAGTGTAAGGAACATATAAAATCTTAGATGGTTTCTCTAGCATGGCCATTAAGTAAATAGAAAAACCAATCAAAATAAGAAATACAATAGAAGAACATTATAAGAAGTTTAATAAGATTAATTTTCATCATTTTTTCAAGTCTTGAGCAGACTTAGAAAATCTGGGATATAATACAGAAGTGGGATTCTAGCTGCATATACAGTTTAAGGAATGCATAAGCACATAGAGATACAGATTTCTCAAGGTTGGATATGTGAAGAAGGGAAAGGATCCAAGAAATGAACCATGAGAAACATATCATTATTTAATGGTGGATGGTGGACTAAGAAGAGGCAGGAATTAACATGAAATGAAATGATAAGGTATAATAGTGAAAAATGGATGAGAGAAGCCTTTGTCAGATGCAAAAAGAAATTTATAAAAGAAAGCTATGAAAAAAAAAAGAAAGCTATGATAATCTGTATTAAATACAGAGAAATGCTTAAATCATAAAGAAAAAAAGTAGTGTCCCTTAAATTTCACACTTGGAAGGTTTTTAGCTTTATTTTTGAGATTTGCTCATGGTAGCAGGAAGTACTAGACAAAAAGCAGAAAGAAAACGGAGTACATTTAATTCTTTCTAGAAAAGTGACGGTGCAAAAAAAGAAAAAGAAAGCCACCATCGGAGAATGAAGATCAGTCATATGTTCCTTAAGGAGAGACTCACAATTGAATAATTGTTATAGGCTGAATGTGTTCACCAAAAATTCACATGTTAGATACAAATACCTACTGTGATGGTATTGGCAGGTGATTAGACCATAAGGTTGGAATCCTCAGGAAGAGATTAGTGCCCTATTAGCGCCCTATTAAAGAGACCTCAGATTGCTCCTCCACTAGAGGGCAGAGTGAACAGACAGCTGTAAATGAAGCAAAAAGTGGGTTCTCAGAAGTCACTGAATCTGCCACTGTTTTGATCTTGAACTTCCCTGGTGTCAGGACTGTAAGAAATAAATATGTGTTGTTTATGAATCACCCAGTCAACGTTGTTTTGTTATAGCAGCCCAAATGGACTCAAGCAATAATATAACTAATGTTGTAGTCATAGTCCTGGTTGGCATAGTAAAAGTGAAAAAAAAAAAAAAATTGAGAATAAAAGGTACAATTAATGAAGTGAGGTACCTATGAGAAAAGCCTGACTGAAAATGTAAGTGGTAAGCAGGTCAAAAGGGAATGGCTGAGAACTTGGAAGAGTTCAGTCCCAAGCTTCCTTGCTCCACACTCTACACCTTTCACTCATTGTGAAAGGTCTCTTCTTTTTGTTTTCCATCTAAAAACTCAGCCTCCCTGACTCAGCTCATTTTCCCAGTCCTAGTCCTTGAAACATCCCTGAGGCAAGATTAGAACCTGAGGAATTGTCTGCTCATATCAAGTCAGGAAGGAAAGGTCAGAAGAGGACAAATGCCTTTTTTCTCATCAACAGAAGGACAGGAGTTTCTCACATTTCATGTGGACGCTGTATGCACACCACTGTAGAAGTAATATTAGACTCTTAAATTGCTCTTGTTTATAAGAAAGGGCATCAACACACACTATAAAATTTGCAAGCAAAATCAACGTGTATAAAGTAGAACCTATCATTTGTACACACTTAGAGTATAAAGTATTTTCATTGTAGTAATATCTTAAATATTAAAGACATTTATATGTGTACATAGTAAGCGATACATATATTATGCATGTATATATGTATACACACATGTAATATATGTTACTCTGTCTACGTACTATATATAAACAGGGATATAGACATACATTACTCTGTGTACAAATATTTTTATATACAGATACACAAATATATAACTGTCTGCATATACACACACATATTCTGCTTCTCTGATTCTGTATTAGGTTCCAGTGCTGTCATAACCGATTACCACAAACTTGGCATCCTAAGGCAACACAAATTTACTATCTCACAGTAATGGAAATTAGTCGTCTGAATGGGTCAGCAGAGGCTGTGTTCTTTCTAGAGCCTCCGAGGAGAATCTGTTCCCTTACTCTTTCTAGCTTCCCCAGGCTGCCTACTCTCCTTTGCCTGTAGCCCTACATCACTCCGACCTCTACATTCTTTGTCACATCGCTTCCTCTGATCCTACTGCTTTCTTCTTATAAGGATGCATTAGGCCCAGATAGATAATACAGACTAATCCCCCATCTGAGGGCCTTTAAGTTAGTCACATTTTCAAAGTGTCTTTTGCTGTATAAATTATCCTCAAAATTCAGGAATTAGGATGTGGATTTTTGGGGAGAGGTGTATTTTTCTATCCACCACAGATTCCAAAAGATTGAAAGATAATATCAAAAATGTTATACTTGGAGATATGTTTGAAACACATTGTACTTGTTTTTCTCTAATCATTTGGAGTTATCAGTCACTAAGCCAGATGCTTATATAGATCTGAACTTTTTAAAATTTTCCATATAAAAGCAATCTTTAAATACATAATATATAATAAAGTTGATTTTTCTTCTAGATGTATATCTAATTACATGTTTATTTTCAAAATTCATAATATTAATATTGATAAGACCCATTGAATGTATTATTTCATTACCTTAAGATGACTCATTTTCTTCTAGGTGGTTTGTAAAGCCCCATTGCACAGTAATAGGAATTTAATGGCAGAAATCCTCAATTAAACCTTCACTATCCCAGGAATGTTCTTATCTTACCTTTCAAATGCTATTATCTGTAGATGTGTTTATTGGTTCAAGATTATCTTAAAGGTGAGAAGATCCTCATTATGAAGCCACAGGTTAAGAGGATGGCCATCAACCTGCTACTAAAATAATTTGAAGTAAGTGATTCTGCATCCATGAGCATTATGTTTAATGATGCCATATACCAAAGTGGTTTGGTCTTCAGACCTTTATTAGAAACTTGCTTCCCTCTGGAAATGAGTTTTATACTTTCTATGATTTGTCCTTTGTATTTTGCAGAGGGTAAGCAATTCTTCAGATCTTTAGTGCTATGTCACATATTCAGACTGACAGTACCTTCTTCACTGTACTTGAATTTGACTGACTCAGTCTCGGATATTAACATAATTTCCCATTAAACTAGAGGTCAAATTCTGGTCATCCCAGTTAACCGCTTCAAACCTGGAAATATAAACAAAAACACACTAAAAATATGGACTGAATATCTTTTAAAAGAGAAGGAATACAATGTCAGAGACAGTATGACTTCTTATCAGAAAGAACACTTAAAGGGTCAAAGTTCTTTAGAATGCAATGTTTTTGTCTTTGTTCTTTTAAAAGTGTAAAATAATAGATTCCATGTTCAAGTATTATTTAGGTAGTTGGAAAAAACATAATGATATTCTAAGATTTTCAGTACTTGACTTATTATGATTCCTAGAGGAAAAACTAGAAAACATGCCCAGATACTGTGCCATTACAATTTGGAAAATTTTATTGTGACCTACCAGCTTTTATTATGCTACCCCACAGGCTAATTTATGTAGATGGCATTGAATAATCCTTCTACTAAACTGTAGATTTCTTAAAGACAGAAAGAATTTCTTTAACCTTTGTTTCTTCAGTGTATAACAGATAGTTAAAATATTTGATAATTACAAATATTAAATGAATGCTTTAATATATGAAATAATGCTATAGTAAGAGATGCATATATCTTAAAAGGATAATGAAATAAGAAATTAAATTTCTAGTTTTGATGCTTGTCTTCTAAATTTCTTTTCTATTCCTGGAAAGGATAATTTAGAGCCTGATTTCTCCTCACTTTTGGTATAAACATTTCCTAGAACTTGGATTTCCAACTTTGGATTTGCATAAGGGCTGCTCACAGTAGAGATTCAAATTCAGCAGCTATGTGATTGACCACATGCATATCAATTATTTTAGTATTTCACAGGTGATTCTGGTGAAGAGATTTGAAACAGCTATTCTAGAATTAAGTTATAATAAACACCAAAAACTCAGTCTTCTAAACTGGTTCTCCTCAATTGCTAACCATTTATGGTAGTCCTCTTCACTGTTTGTACTTTCAATTTTTCAGAACTGGATTTACTTTAATCCTTTTCTGTGCAATAAATCTCAGTATTTCAATATGGTAAAATACAGCATAGTCTTTTTAAAAGATGTTATTTATTTAATTATTTAATTATTTATTTATTTGAGAAAGAGAGAGAGAAACAAGAGAGAGCATAAGCAGAGGGAGAGGGAAAAGCAGGATCTCCCCCCCAGACAGGGATCCCAACAAGGGGCTCGATCCCAGGACTCTGGGACCATGACCAGAGCTAAAGGCAGATGGTTAACCAACTGAGCTATCCAGGCACCTTTAGCATAGTCTTATCTTCAGAATTTGATTTGAATTTTATTGGGCTCATACAATAATAAATGTACCTATTTTTAGTTTAAAAATTACCAAAAAATGCACATATTTAATGCATGCATATTGATGAGTTTCAACACATGCTTGCATTTCCACAATCAAGGTTCTAAACATATCCATCACCTCTAAAATTTATTTGCATTGTTTTTTGGGTTTTTCTGTTTGTTTACTTGGTCTTGTGGTAAGAACACTTAAAATGAACTATCCTCAACACATTTTCCTGTGCATTAAATCATATTGTTAAATATATGTACTATGATATACAACAGATAGCTAGAACATACCTAATTTACACAACTGGACCTTTATACCCATTGAACAATGATTCCTCATTCCCTCACATTCCCCTATTCTTTCAGCTTCTAACAACCACCATTTTATTGTCTTTGTCTATAAGTTTGACTATTTTAGATATCTGATGTAAGTGGAATCATGTAGTATCTGTCCTTTTGTGACTAGCCTATTTTACTTAATGTAATATTCCCTAGATTTATCTATGCTAACACAAAAGATAGCCTTCTTTTTTAAGGCTAAATAATATTCCATTGTGTGTATACACACACAATGTGTGTGTATCTTTTATCTGTTGCTGGATGTTTGGGTTATTTCCACATACAAGAACTTTTTTTTAAAATTAATTTCAGAGGTAGAATTTAGTAATTCATCAGTTGCGTATAATACCTAGTACCCATTACATCAAGAGCCCTTCTTAATGCCCATCACACAATTATTCCTACCTCCCACTCACCTCCCCTGTAGAACCCTCAGTTTGTTTCCTAGAGTTCAATGTCTTTTATGGTTTGCCTCCCTCTCAATTTTCATCTAATTTTAATTTTCCTTCCCTCCATCTATGTTTATCTGTTTTGTTTCTTGAATTCCACTGATGAGTGAAATCATATGGTATTTGTCTTTTTCTGACTTATTTCGCTTAGCATAATACCCTCCAGTTCCATCCATGTCATTGCAAATGGCAAGATTTCATTCTTTTTGATGGCTGAGTAATATTCCACTGTGCATATGTGTGTGTGTGTGTGTGTGTGTGTGTGTGTGTGCATACAACCTCTTTACCCATTCATTTGTGGATGACATCTGGGCGCTTTCCATATTTTGGCTATTGTGAACATTGCTACTATAAAATCAGGGTGCGTGTACTCCTTCAAATCTGTATTTTTGTATCCTCTGGATAAATATCTAGTATTACAATTGTTGAGTCATAGGATGGCTCTACTTTTAACTTTTTGAGAAAATTTCATAATGTTTTCCAGAGTGGCTGTACCAGTTTGCATTTCCACCAACAGTGTAAGTGGGTTCCCCTTTCCCAGCATCCTTACCAGCATCTGTTATTTCATGAGTTGTTAATTTTAGCCATTCTGACAGGTGTGAAGTGGTATCTCATTGAATAATTCATTTTATTTCCACTTATTAGGAAATGAATGGTCATTACTGCTTGGCCTGGATATATTTTGTTTCAAAAGTATATGCCATTTGGTTATAAAAATTATCTCATATATTTGGCAGGAAAACATGGGATTTTTATATAACTTTCAATATCACAATTGAAAACATTTGAGATTATTTTGTAAGCCTGTAGACTCATATGGCATGTGATCCTTTTGCATATTTTTCTATATATTCCAATCATCAGTTAGCAAGATGAAGCTATTTATTTATTTATTTATTTTGCCAAAAGAAACATTGCCTGATATTTTCCAAAGTTAAGAATATATACATAAGAATATATACATAGTCAAGAAAAAATATATTTTATTTCATCAAAATTTAAAAGAATCATATTATCAGTTGTTGCAAAATATTTATTGTAAAACAACAACAAATAAGGGATTTTTTTTTTCACACACAGGAATAAAGGAAACATACTCTGCCCTCAATTTGATACATAATGTTCATTTGGAAAAAAATAGTAGCTAGATTCTCCACTAAAAAAATCAGTAGTATTCAAACCCAGTTTATTTTATCAATTGCCCTCAATTTGATATATAATGTTCATTTGGAAACAAAATAGTAGCTAGATTCTCCACTAAAAAATTCAGTAATATTCAAACGCAATTTATTATTATTATTATTGTGTTTTTTTAATTTATTTGTGATAGTCACACAGAGATATATATAGAGAGAGGCAGAGACACAGGCAGAGGGAGAAGCAGGCTCCATGCACCGGGAGCCCGACGTGGGATTCGATCCCGGGTCTCCAGGATCGCGCCCTGGGCCGAAGGCAGGCGCCGAACCGCTGCGCCACCCAGAGATCCCTCAAACCCAATTTATTTTATCAATTGTCTTAAATACTGCCTTACTATTCAACAGAACACCTTTGAAATATTAAATATCACTGGGGACTTGATGTTTCAACAATGACAAATTCCTCATAATAGTATATTAATATTGTGATAAACAAAAGCCATTTGTAGCCATTTCTACCAATACCTTGATATAAATTTTAAAAAACCAATGTCAGACATTCATCTAACATTTCTCAATGCATCTATAGATTGTGTAGCTTTTTAAAAACTTCGAATGAACCAACATCATAGTTTTTTTTTTTTTCTTTCACTGGTGAAGTAACATTAGTTTGTGGGTTACTTTAAAAATTCTTATTGCTACATTAATTTCTATAATGCTACTGTCTTGTTTTACATGAGCAAATATTGCACACTTTCTATTTTATTTTCTATACAAGTAAAACATTCTACAATTTTGCTTCTCAATATTTCTAACTCTGTAACGTATCACCTATATAATAGAATATATCAGTATTTGATGAAATCTCCCACTTAACACTTGCTCTTTAATGGTTTTGCTCAGCCACATTTCAATCTAGGTTATCCTGACATATCTATTTTTAATAGTTTTTATATACATGATAAAAGACTGTACTAGGAGTCTTTATTGTACTAACGGTAATTATTTTTGCTATAGGTAATTATTTATGAGATGCTTATGCCTCTCATATTTCCTATAACATTCTTTATTTCAATAAAAACTAAGGAAGAGATTTTAAACAAATATCCTAAAGTTAGAATGGGAACTTTAAGTAGTTACAAGAAGCACTGAGTTAAAAGCTTTATTGGTACTTGTTGAAGCTGGTATACAGCGAGCATTGACTCACTATTGAACTAGACAAACGATAAATCACACTTCCTTCACAATAACAGAGATTTTCTGGGAATTTGATCCATTCTATATCATCAAGCCTGATCATTATTCCTTGATATTCCACCAAGGTCTTTTCTCAGACAACTTGCCACATTTTCCGAGAAGCTAGGATCACTGTAGTTGTGTCTTATATTTATTAGCTGTCACTTAGTAAATAGTGGTACACAAATAGAACATATTTTCCACTTGGGAAAAATCTTAAACTTGTGCAATTTACCTAACACAAAAGTCTGTTATTTCAACATTCCTTAAAAATTAAATTCATAATCTATGCACATTCTGAAATATTGTTCTTCAAATAAAGAATGCAATTTTTTACATATTTTACATTTTACATACTTTTTTTCCCCCTGTTCTTTTGTCTCCTATTTGCCTAGAAACAAATTTCCTTAATTTTCCCCTCTGATATTCTTTCCGGGCGTATTCCCAGCTATGTCTTAGACTTTGGATGATGACTATCTTGTAATGAATTATTTCTTCTCAGACTCATCATAAAATACCCTTACTACAGTAAAAATATCAAATTTCAATTATTGCTTTTCACCATTTTCTCCAGCACCCTGACAAGCATCCATGGCCTTATCTGGACTGTCTGTTTTATTTACATTTTTTCTTTTTCTTCTTGGGATTACTTTGAACCCAGTCATACCTAAGATCGTTACTTGGAACACCCATCTATTTGCAATAGGTTCAGCATGTTTTCTCATTGAGGGTAGTGTATTTTATCCACTTAACATTTCAATTCATTTAGAAGAAAGACATTTTCTAAAAGAATATGATACTACACGTTTAAAAAATTTATTTCCTAAAATTAATCAGCAATGTTTATAGGCAGCAAGTATTAAAGAACATTCTAGAGTGAAAAAAATACTTTCAGTTATTCTGGAAGCACTGCAATTGCCTACTGCTGAGCTTGCCACCTGCTGTGCTATAGCAGCCACACGGTGGCTAATGAGTTATGAAGATGCCAAGCAAGCATCCTTGTCTCAGTAAGAGGGCAGACAGCATGTGTTGAATGGTGTCTACAAAAACTCATGTATACTCAGAAGCTCAGAATGTGACTTTGTTTGGAAAAAGTGCCTTTGAATTATTATATTGGTTAATGTAAGGATCGAGTTAAGACTGTTCTGGTTTAGCATTGGTCCTAAATGCAATGAAAGTCTCATAAGAGACAGAAGAGGGCCCACAGAAACACAGAGAAGTCAATGTGAGGGTGGAGACAGAGATTGCAGTGATGTCTCCACAAGTCAAGAACTCCAAGGATTTTAAGCAAGCACCAGAAGCTATGAGACAATCATGGGAAAATTTTTCTCTTAGAGCCACCAGAAGGAACCAGCCTTCATGACACATTGATTTCAGACGTCTGGTCTCCCTAATTGTCATAGAATCCATTTCTCTTGTTTTAGAACATCAGGTTTGTAACTTGTTGTGGGGCTCTAGGAAACAAACGCAGATGCCTACCGAGGGTTGTGGACACAAATTCAGCATGGACAAAGACAGAATCATAATGGTTTCTCTTTAATAGCCTCAAGTAGTGTTAAGTACAGAGAAAAAGGGACAACTCCAATAGTAATAACAGTAATAGTAACAAATATTTATTAATGCCATAGCAAAGGAGTTTACATTCCTTCTACAGCTTCACATGCTCAGAGCCTGGTGATAGAATAGATGTTCCCCCACTGTTTTTCCTGTTTTCTCATCCACTTTCATGCCATCACACTTTATTATCTGTGATGTCTTAGTGTTCCTGCTATCTACAGGGATACAGACCCTACTCATGTACCTTACTCCTAAAAAATTAGCATTTTTTTTCCTGTCTTCTTTCTGCATTCATTTCCTTCACCACTTCTGTGGCTTTAGCATCTGCACTGGACAAGTCAGGCACTTGGTTCTAATTATATTTCTTAACCCTCATCACATTCATTCTTTTCCATGATTATACTATTTTTGTTTGTTTCTGTTTGGTTGGTTGGTTGGTTGCTTTTAAGTAGACTTTGCACCCAGCATGAAGCCCAACACAGGGCCAGATTTCATGACCCTGAGATCAAGACCTGAGCTGAGATCAAGGGTCAGATGCTTAACTGACTGAATGACCATGGTCCCCCATGGTTATATTTTTGATGGTCAGTCATATCGTTGCCAATACTATACAACCATTAAAAAAAAAAATCTCACTTTCAGGTATCAGTTTCCTAGCCCTGCAGCTCAAATATACCAGCATTATTGTTCTAGTTTTTCTCTGACTTTTATAAAGACCTTGAACACACTGACATCACTTTTTTTCTGTTATAACCATCCACTCCTATGCTTTCACTTTCCTCCTTGATGAGACTTAACTACAATTAATTTCGTGGCAAATCATTACTTACAATCTCTCTATTCATCCTGATATACAACTTTATCATGTCATTTCCTCTGTTTTACATACACTTTTTGTACTTACCCAACACACCTCCAATATAGCATCCAATCACAAATTAGTTATCTCTTTCCTATTTGCCAGTTATATAATGGAGGAAGAAAAATAGGTTAACAGGTATAAATATTTTCATTTATAAGTTAAAGAATAGATGGCAAAGAGCAGTCAGTAATCTTCAGTATATGTGAAATTCTGTTCAGTCCCAATTCCCTTGTTCTGCTTCTTAGATATCAATGTTTTATCTATTGTCTCCATAGTTCTTGATTTTGCTATCTGGACGTAGTGGGTATCTTTTCCACCATTCCACTTCTAAATAGAGCATTTGGAAAACCACACACCTTCCCCACTTTTTTTTTTTTTTTTTTTTTTGCAGCTTAGTAGCTTTTTCAGATGATTTCTTGCCTCTATAAACAGGATTCAGAATTGTCTTTTTTTTGCTTTTACTCTCAAACAACCTTGGTTTTTTATATTCCAGGCCAGAGGTGATTTGCTATATCAGTATCTCAAACAAATTGGGGATATTTTATGCATTTGGTTGCAGTCCGTTATATGTACAAATAGTTACATCCACAATTTATATGAAACACAATTCTCTAACTATGGTACTTAAGTGAATCAAGCTTTTGTGGGATCCTGACCTTAAGCTTTCCATGGGGCACTTTATTTCCAATTGAAAAGATTTAGTAGATATAATTTTGATCTTTTCAGAATACTTCTAAATGCATTAGTTAGGTCTTTACTCTGAGGCCATATTGTACTGTAGCACCTTGCATTCGACATTTTTCCTAACTCTGTTACAATGGCTACACCTTTGAATTGGGGAAAAACACTTTCTTTTCAACCATGTAATTTCTGAACTGTTTATATTCTTTCTAAATTCTGCTGACACAATGGTGTCATGTCTTTCTTATAGTATTATACCATATACAGTCAGTTAGCAACCAACTCATAATTCAACGCTCTGTTATGCATTTTACCCTACAGAACTAAAAGTTTTTAGATAGATGCTATCTTCTTCCAAGTTAAGGTCGGGGATAGTTTCCCTAAATATTTTGCTACTACTTAACACGGAGAACCATTTTCCAAATTCCAATACCAGTTGTCTTGCTGCCTACCACTGGTTCCTTATTCTTTTTTTGATAATATTATATTTATTTATTTGAGAGATAGAGAGAGAGAGAGCACAGGAGGGGTAGAGGGAGAGAATCTTCAAGCAGACTCCCTGCTGAATGCAAAGCCTGGTATGGGCCTTGATTCTATAACTTATGAGATCATGACCTGATCTGAAACCAAGAATTGGATGCTCAACCAGCTGAGTCACCCAGGTGCCCAATACCACTGGTTCTTAATGTCAGTATCACATTAGTTTTGATATTTATTACATTTGTGACAACTTCTGTAAAATCAGATATATTGACAGTAATGCTATACAATAAATCTCTTGGAAACTTAGTGGTATGCAACTCTAAGCACAAATCTCCTTCTTATATTTTTCTTATTCAGCTGCTTAAAATGGCAATAAATTGTTATTTCTTGTGATTTTGTGGATTGCCTGAAGTGTTTCTCAGCTGATTTTGTTTGGGTTAAATTATGCTATTGGATACACTAGGTGCTGCACTCAACAGGAAGGCCTAGGACAGCTTGGCCTCCCATTTATCCTGGAGTTCTTCACAATAACAAATTTGGGGTAGCATCCCATGAAGCCAAAAGTGGAAGTTTCCAGATTCCTTAAAGTTGAGTTTCTTACTTCTCTTTTTATCGTTCAAAGAAAGTGAAGAAGACAGTCCAAACTAATAGGAAGGAAAACAGACCTACTATATTAAGAAAAGGGCAAAGCCACTTATCAAATGAAAATGGGAGGAACTGATAAGCTTATCTTTGAAAACAATTTACTATAATTATTTTTTCCATCTCACTTTAAAATTTATTTTTAAATTTTCTTTAAATTCAACTAATTAAGATAGAATATATTATGGATTTCAGAGGTAGAGAGTAATTCATCAGTCTTATATAATACCCATCACCTAGTGACCCATCCCCCACCCCCCTCCCCTTCAGTGACCCTCGATTTGTTTCTTATGATTAAGAGTCTCTTATGGAAAAAAAAAAAAAAAAAAAAGAGTCTCTTATGGTTTCTCTCCATCTCTGATTTCGTCTTGTTTTATATTTTCCTTTCTTCCTCTATGATCCTCTGTTTTGTTTCTTAAATTCTACATGAGTGAGGTCATAAGATAATTGTTTTTCTCTGATTGACTTATTCTGGTTAGCATAATATCCTCTAGTTTCATCCACATTGAGGCAAATGACAAGACTTCTTTTTTTTTTTTAATGTCTGAGTAGTAGACTATTGTACATATATATCACATCTTCTTTATTAGTTCATCTGCTGATGGACATCTGGGCTCTTTCCATAGTTTGGTTATTGTGAACATTGCTGCTATAAATATTGGGGAGCAGCTGTCCCTTCAGATCAATACGTTTGTATCTTTGGGGTAAATACCCAGTGATGCAATTGCTGGGTTGTAGGGTAGCTCTATTTTCAACTTCTCAAGGAAGCTCCATACTGTTTTCCAGGGTAGCTGCATGATCTCATCAATTTTGAAACACACACACACACACACACATTTTATTTTATTTTTATTTATTTATTTTTTTCACACACACATTGTATAATGTACAAAGTAGTGCTGGTGTGTTTGTTGGCATTGCATTTAATCTGTCAATTGGGGGATAATAGACTTATTTAAATATTAGTTGTTTGATTCATTAACATGATATATCTTCTCATATATTTAAGTGATTTTTTAACTCCCACCAATAACATTGAAAATGTTCACTACAGAAACCTGCTAAACATGTTTTAAAATGTGTTCTTTTTCAATAAATAATTAAAATTATTTTCCAATAAATAATCAAATTAATTTAATTGCTAGCATATTTTCCTAGTTTTTACATTATTTTTCTTTTGTAACATTTAGTAAGTGGCTTTTTAAAAAAATTATTTGTCCATATAATCAGCATTCCAAAAATGTTAGTAGATAATACAGAATATTTTCTTGTTATAAATTACATGCATGTAAATGTCTGTCCCCATTTTTACCCTGATAATTCCTAGTCTCTTTGTCTCAGTCTGTCTCTATCACTGTCTCTCTTCCAGAACCCTATCTTTTGCTCTTTCTTGAAATCAGATTTTCTAGGTTTTTATCTATTCAAGCTTTTCAATGAACCAACTTGGCCTTGTCAGTTTTTGCTGTATGTTCATTTTCTGTTTTACTGATTTCTCTCTACTCTTTATGTCTTTAATATTACTTTACTTCTCATCTTGTTTTTCTTTTCTTTTTTATTTTTAACCTATGGAGATAAAAGCTTTATGGCCTATAGTCTGCTCTAATAGATATCACTTAATGCTATGACTAGTCTTTTATGTACTGCTTTATCTTTATTTCAAAAGTTTTACTTCTACATACATTCACTGCCTACTTAAAATTTCTTTAAAATGTTATTTTTATTTTTTTGACTCATAGGTCATTTAGAAATATATTACTATTAGCAAGAATTTGGAGATTGTCTGGTTATAAATTAAAAGTTGCTTTACTTGTCTTGATGAACACCGGGTAATGTATGGAGTTGTACACCTGAGACTAACCTAACACCATGTGATAACTATACTAGAATTTAAGGAAAAATAAAAGTTGTTGTATATTTGTAGCTTATTTTTACTCTGTTGACTATTTTCTGAAATAATTCAATATTTTGAAATTTGTTGAGAAATTTGAATGTCCCAATATGTAGTTTCCTATGGTAATTGTTCCATGTACATTTGAAATACATGTAAATCTGTTATTCTTAAGTGTAGCTTGATATCTATCAATTAGGCAAGTTTTTCATTGTATTCATCAGATACTTTTATCATGGTAATGTTATACCTGCTTCTTCAATTAGCTATTTTGAGAGTGTTGAAGTATCTCTATGATCGTAAATTTGTCTATTTCTCTCTCTCTTTTTTTTTGTTTTGTTTTGAAGATTTTATTTATTTATTCATGAGAGACACACAGAGAGAGGCTGAGACATGGGCCGAGGGAGAAGCAGGCAGTTCCAGAGAGAACTCTGACTCAGATCCCAGGGTCCTGGGATCACACCTTGAGCTGAAGGCAGACACTCAATGACTGAGTCACCCAGATGTCCCTGTCTATTTCTCTTTATAGTGCTTTCAATTGTTTCTTTTTAGTAAGTGTTACAGTTAAGTTATTGGTTCCATTATAAGACATGTAAATCTGTACTTGAAATGAATTCATGGTGTATAAATAATACTATGCATTTTCAAGACCCACAGAACTTTACAGCATTAAGCGTGAACAATAAAACCTTAATATATGTAAATTAAAATCAACCAGGAGATCAGGAAGTCCCAAGATCGAATGCTGACTGAGAAAAAAAGGAGGCTAACATTATTAAAAAAAATACATCATTACATCACCAAAAAAGAGTAAAGAGGAAAGTGCTGACTTAAGTAACTATGGAACATTGCGTTTCATCTGGAAACTGTATGTCAGAAAATAAAAGAAACTACACATAACACTGATTGGTAAAGTTTTTATCACAAGAATAAAGGCCAAAACTTAAACTGCCATCTATATTCTGGTATCAAACATGCGAGTAAATGGATGGCAAATATTGCGAGCCAGTTTATTCACTTTTAAAGAAGAAAGTTACAAATAACCAAGAGGCAAATGCACAGTGAACTATGGGTATTGAATTAGAATTGAATTAGTGAATTGTGGTATTGAATTAGTGTGAGTTCCTATATAGCTTGATGTAGATATATAGGTACAGACTAAGAGATACACAAATACTTAAATGTACATGTATATATTTTAGTAAATTCTGTCCACTGGAGGCCAAGATGCATTAATACACTACTCTGTAAGAAGCATACTCAGTATTCAGATCTTCAATTCCAATACCATTCCCCCTAAAAAAATATCTAAAGCTGCTTAGAGAAGTAGTTGATTCTAGAGTTGGGCAGGGAACATAAAAGATAAGCCTAGGATATCTTGAACTACCATAGAATAAGGAAAGGCTGAAATAAATAAATAAATAAATAAAAATAGTGCACATAAAAGGAAAACAGGAGCCCAGTGAAAGTATTTCCAATGGCAAGAACTAGGGAAATTTGAGAAACAAATGAATAAATAATGTAGCAGTGAATTATAACTCAAACTATAAAGTACATATCCATGAGTTTATATAAATGAAAAATGTGAGAAATAAATGTATGAGGTAACATAAATATCCCATTCAGAAAAATTCCAAATAATTTATATAAATACTCTCTTCTCAGAAAGTTAGAGCGTAACTCTTATTCTTTAAGTGTAACTGTGAATAATGACTTACTTTAACTAGTAAATTTTAAGCCTTCAGCTGCCTTTAGTAGCCCATATGGCATTAAATTTGATTGAAGATATAAAGTGATTTTGGGGGGAATCCCTGGGTGGCTCGGTGGTTTAGCACCTGTCTTTGGCCCAGGGCCTAATCCTGGAGTCCCGGGATCGAGTCCCACATCAGATTCCCTACATGGAACCTGCTTCTCCCTCTGCCTGTGTCTGTGCCTCTCTCTCTCTGTGTCTTTCATGAATAAATAAATAAAATCTTAAAAAATAAAAAGAAGAGGAAGATATATAAGTGACTTTCTACCTTACTTAGTTTTTTTTTTTTCCCAATTATCCCTAATGGGTGAAGGCAAGTATCTTTCTCCACTCTAGAAAAGTTGCCTGTAGCTCACTACTCACAGTATGCAATTCTCTTCTTCACTGTGTCCACAAGCCTCTTCACTTCCAGCTCTGTTTTCAATTGTTCTCCTTTCCTGCTTCCGTGTAGCCAGTGGCTTCATGGACTACATAAATTTCCTTTTAGACTAGAAGCTACTTCTCAGAAGTAGCCAGCCTAATAGATTGGTGGAATGGCCTATAAAACACTGGAATGGACTACACTTACATCACCAGTTCAGAAGAAATTCCATGAAGGTAGAGAGTTTTATCTTAAAAGGTAGAGTAAATACTTCTAGTGAGCAACCAATATACTATCTAACCCGTAGTGAGAATACATACATCTGTGAGTCAAGGTATTAAGGGAAGAGGAAACCCTCTCACGATTACACTCAATAACCACCTACAGAATTGATGCTTCTTGCCCTCAAAATTTTTGAGTTTTTCTCATTAGGATATCTCTGTTTCTAAGGGGAAGTATACCTCAATCAGAGACCGCAATATAAAATCCTGCTAAACTGGAAGTTGAAACTGCCACCATGCCATTTTATGCTTTTGTTACATTGAATCAAGAAGTAAAGAAGGAGGTGATTATGCTCTACCAGAATATTTGATTCCAATCAGCAAAGAGAAATATGGTTGCTGCTATTAATAGGGTCAGGAAGGACCAAGTCTGAATTTCAAGGGATTTTCTGGACTTCCATTCATTAATGACATTTCCAATAGCCTAAGTTAAGGGAAAATGACAGCAAACAAACAAACAAAAAACTAAAAACAAAACAAAACAAAACAAAACAAAACAAAAAACAGGACCACGGAGGATTCAGAGATTTCAATAACAAAATTTGCGGACCCCCTGATTAGAAAGGGGACCAATAGAGTTCCTGTCTGAGAACTGTTTTTTATGGGTGGTTTCTATGATTCATCCTGTAAAACCAACCACCCCAACCTGCACATCCCCAGCAGGCTAAAGAACGTTGGTTGTGACACTCGTGCTGCATAAGTGACCTTGGGAGCCTGGTTAGTTGACATTAGCTGGCCTCCATGTCAGAACTGGCCCTTTTGGTCTGAATGCCAAGAGTTTTAAATCTTGCCTTCAGCCCCTCCAGCTTCAGGCTGGGCTGGCCTCTCAGAATGGAATCTGGGAGGGGAGGCAAGCACACCTAGCCCAGGCTCATTGAAGACATAAAGACATGATAACATAGAAATGCAGCTGGTTCCAAACTGCACGTTGGCAAACAAATGTTTAACTTCAGACTTGGTTATCTGCCCTATAAATATGGTCCTTAAGAAGATGATCAGGTGAGAGTCTCACTTGAGGGGAGACCTCTCCATTGGGACTCCAGCTGGGGTTTCTCTAGGGGGCTTCCCCAGCTAATGAGGTTGGATGTTGTAAGTACCCAATTTGATATAACTCGCATTCTCCTTTACTGCTTACTATTGCCCTCATCTATGTGCAGATTTCCCCTTCTTTCTGTTTCTATTAGATATTTATAGTATCAATAAAGGAATTTTTCTCTCCTTCCAAACCAAGAGTATAGCTGCTGTGAATCTTTTCTTCAAAACAAGAATAAGGAAAACAGAATGGACTGTCAAAGAAAGGAGTTAGGGCAATGTCAGCCTTATTAACTAACAACAATGAGTCCTATAGCAGTGATTTGTCATTTGCACTATAACTGCTTTTTGTAGGAAGATTGTTATATCCATGACTTCTAATGGCCAACAGTTCTTAATATTCACATTTCTGACTAGTTTCCTTCACATCAACTCTGAGTTTGGCTCTGTGATTATCTTTGGCTAAATGAGACAAACCCAGTGGGAGGCAAGCAGAGCCTTCATAAATGCTTTTCATTGGAAGGGACACCTCTTGAAAAGCGTTCTTCTTTTCTTGCTTGCTATAAACTCCATGGGTGATTTTATTTAATTTCTACGTTTTCATTTCGATCTGTATGCAGAGTAACACCAAATTAGTTACTCTAACCAGGATCTTTTTCTTGAGTGCTTGATTTGTACTTTTAACTGCCTGATAAAAAGTTTGTACAACAAAACTAAACTCTTTTATCTTTTGATAATAGCTATCCTAACAGGGGTGAGGTGATATCTTATTGTGGTTTTGGTTTACATTTCCCTGATTATTAGTAATGCTTAGCACCTTTTAATAGACCTGTTAGCCATTTGTAAGTCTTCTTTGGAAAAATGTCTATTTGTGCCATTTGTTCATTTTATTGGGTTATTATTATTATTATTATTATTATTGCAGTTGACTTGTATTATTTGTATTCTTAAATATTTTGGATAAAATCTTTGATCAGATATATGGTTTGGAAATATATTCTCCCAATTTGCACCTTGCCTTTTCATTTTGTTTGCTATGCAGAGGCTTTTTTGTTTGAAATAGTCCCATTTGTTTATTTTCATTGGTTTTCTAAGCCTTTGGACTCATTACCCACCCCCCCAAATTGTTGGCAAGGTCCTTATGCAAAGTGAAATAAACCAGACACGAAAAGAAAACAAAACCCTGCGTTATCTCACTAACATGTGGAATCTAAGAAGTTGACTACATAGAATCAGAGATTAGAATTTGAAATCAGGGACAGAGAGGTGGGTGAAATCAAGAGATGTTAGTCAAATCACACAAAGTTGCAGCTATATAGGATGAATAAATCTAAAGATCTAGTGCACAAAATGATACAGTTAATGGTACAGTTGGTAATACTATACTGAATACTGGCAATTGGCTAAAAAAGTAGATTTCAGGTGCTCTCATCACACACAAAAAAAGTGGTAGCTATGTGAGCTGATGGATATGTTAATTAGCTTGACTGTGTCTATATCAAGTAACCATTTCATTATGGAAATATATATTAAATCATGTTATAACCTTAAATACGAATACTTTTATTAAAAAATTAAATGACAAAACCTCTTTCTACCTCTAAAATTTTCTTCTATGTTTCTATCTTCAAATATCCAGTTGCTCAAGACAGAAACAATACTTTTTCTTAGTTTTACTATTTACTTCAGCAAATTCATTTCAAATATTTTCAATTTCTTTCTTTTTTGGGAGAAGAATGATCACGATAAGATTATTGCAACAGTCTCATAGCTTGTATTTCACCTGGTTTTCAGTGTTGGTCCCCATCCAATATACTCTATACTACAGTCAAATCCAATCTTCTGTTATATAAATCTGTTATACTACCAGAGACCAGGAAACTAATAGAACTGCCAAAATTTTAAAGGAAAATGCGGACAGGAAAAAGTGATTAAATAAACAACTGGGAAATAACCGTTGAGATCTTGAATCACACTAACCATAACATAACCTGAGGAATTTATTATTTTTGTTTTGTTATGGGTATAACTGAAGCATTTCAGGAAAGTATCAATTTTTTATACATGAAAAACATTAAATAATTGTTACATTCAAAACATTTATAATATTGGTGTAAGATTTACTTTTTCTCAAATCAATGCATTTCTAATTTTTTTTCATTTCTAATTTTTAAGACAAGTGTCTATAAGATTTATTTTTAATAGTTATCTTTAAGGGCATATACTATAATATTATATATTTATTTATTTATAAATGTAATTGTACCTTATAGCTTATTTATAAAGGTCAATCTATTTACATATTTTTGAAGATGACATTTATACTGTTTGAATGATGTATACACAATATCTTCTCATGTATTAGATCATACAATTTCTTAAAAATTATTAGTTTTGACTTGGACAACTTTATTATTTTTCTTAAAGATTTTATTTATTTATTCACGAAAGGTAGAGAGAGAGTGAGAGAGAGAGGCAGAGACATAGACAAAAGGAGAAGCAGGCCCCATGCAGGGAGCCTGACATGGGACTTGATCCTGGGTCTCCAGGATCACACTGTGGTCTGAAGGCAGTGCTAAACAGCTGAGCCACCCCAGCTACTCTGACTTGGACAACTTTAAAATACAGAGCCTAACTATGCTTTACCAGCCAAAAATGTAGTCATAGCACTATTTAACTAAGGAGAATATTATGAAGTTCACCAATTCCAGCAAGGGTTAGATTGTCAGTGAAGAAGCATTTCATCACAATGAGAACGTGGTTATATGTTTACATTTACAGATGGTTCCTTAATAGAAAGAATACTATAGTACTAGGTATAATTTAAATTAGTTATAATTCCTCATCTTATTAAAATCAGAATAAATATTAAGACAAGCATATATAGATAAACTTGTTAGTAAAATCTATGCATAAAACAGCAAGAAAAATAATCATGAAATATGTTTCATACTTTTAAAATAAGTTCTTATTTTAAAAAATAATTTGTGTTCTTGAATCACACACATTGTAGATTACATGCAGGTTTTCTTCTCATTTGTTTGTCTAACTTAATTGCTGATGTAAGTGTCTATATTGTATAAATACCCAATGCATTCAATCTGTTTCATTTAAAGGCTCAGTTCAAGGACGCCTGGGTAGCTCAGTGGTTGAGTGTCTACCTTTGGGTCAGGGTGTGATCCCAAGGTCTGGGGATCGAGTCCCGCATTGGGCTCCCTTTAAGGGGCCTGCTTCTCCCTCTGCCTATGTCTCTCTGTGTCTCTCATGAATAAATAAATAAAATCTTAAAAAAAAAAAGGCCCAGGACAAGAGTTATTAATGATAGGGAGCTAATAATCTAACTTTAGAAGTGAGCCATAAACCAGATCTGCTATAGATGCTTTGCAAGCAGAACTTCTTAGCTCAATCACATAATATAACTTAATATCTATTTTTTTTAACTTAAACCTTTTATGCTTCAGTTTCCTCATCTGGAAAATGGGACTAATGCTACCTACTTCAAAGATCTGTAATGAGGATGAAGGTATTCATTTACAATATACTTCTTAGAACCCTGCCTTGAACTATCAGTATTTATTGACAAAAATTATTGGCCTTGGTCAATATATGATGAGGGTTGATTTACAGATGTTTTTTTTACAGGAAAATATATATCCTGTGTAGTTACACTGGAAATAGTTTGGAAATAGTTTAATCTTTTTAGATATGGCCCTAAAAATATACCTTATTTTGCTATAGTCTCATGCTACAAATCATGCTGTCAGACTAATGAACACTAGTTGAGAAGTTTTGAGTTATTTGTAATTAAATTGCTTTTTAAACCAGTGGTATTATTATCATAATTTTAGAAAAACCTTTTCCCTGAAAAGTGTTCAGCACTTAAAAAACACAATTATATTAATTGTACCTGTATCTCTATGGAGAAAAGAGAAAAAGCACCATCTTGATTTTGAAAATAATAATTATTTTTTTAAAATCTGGCATTTCAGTAATTTGTCCATATTCATTCTACTTGGGGAAGTCATTAAAATTATTTCCCATATCTTATTAAACATGAAAATAAACAATAGTGACTCTAGTCTATACAATTCTAAAATACACTAAAAGCTTCAGCATATATTATTTATTTAGATCACCTTTTTTTTCCCTCCAAATTCTGGTATATTACTTATTATGGTCTGAATATTTTTGTGCCCCACAAGATACATATATTGAAATCCTAATCCTTAAAGATGGTGGAATCAGGAGGTAGGGCTTGGAGAGGTGCTGAAGTCATGAGGGAAGAGCTCTCAAGAATGGATTTTAATGCCTTATAAAGAGATTATACAGAGATCCCTAGACACTTGCATCATGTGATGACACTGCAAAGGGCTGCCACTGTGAAACAGGAAAATATCCCCAAACATTGATCTTTAACTCCTTCCTCTCCAGAACCTTGAGAAATACATTTCTGTTGTTTACAATGCTACCCAGTTTGTGATATGTGGTTACAGCAGCCCAAATGGACCAACACATTACTGAGCATTGTATTATTTTTAAAAAACATTTATTTATCTACTTTAGAGAGTAAGAGAGAGTAGGAGGGCAGAACAGAGGAAGAAGGGAGAGTGAATCCTAAGCAGGCTGAACGCAAAGCACCACACAGGGCTTGAGCGTGGGGCTCCATCCATCCATCCTGAGAATAGGACTAGAGCCCAAACCAAGCATTGGCTGCCCAATCTGCTGTACCACCCAAGGGCCCCTGAACATATTAGATATGAATCTGCAAGAATGATTACAGTGCATATCCTCTTTCTAAGATGTTAAGAGTTAAGCTCATTGGGATGCTTGGGTGGCTCAGCGATTGAGCGTCTGCCTTTGGCCCAGGGTGTGACCCTGGAGTCCCGGGATCGAGTCCACATCAGGCTCCCTGGGTCCTTCTTCTCTCTCTGCCTGTGTCTCTGCCTCTCTCTATGTGTCTCTCGTGAATAAATAAATAAAATCTCAAAAAAAAAATAAAAAAAAAGAGTTAAGCTCATTTCTCAGACTTAAGGAATTAGAGTTCAAGGTTTTTGTGGACCACCTAGAGTGACTAGATTTATTTTATTTTGGGAGCAATCTCAGTTTTGTTCAAGAAGAAGGGAATTGTATGAGGCACTAAACTAGATGGTTTGTATATATTATGTTATTGAAGCCTCATAACTATTCTGTAAGATTAATACTATCAACATTGTCTTCAGTGAAAACACAACAGAAATACAGTGGTGAAGTAACTTATCCAAGACCATTCAGCTAGAAAGTAGCAAAACGTGTCTTTACTGCTTTAAGCCTTTAAGAACATGTCTAAGCCTATGAACGTGTCAGTGTGTTCATAAATTATCTTCTTTAAAGACATTCCTCTTTATACATGTATTTAATTTATATATTCTAGCCATATTGCATTCTATTTAAATTGTCAAGCTCTGAGGCTTGATTTTTTTAAATTAAATTCACTTAAGGGATAATTATTAAAATAGAGATGTCTCCCTTGTGAAGCAGCACACATTAAAACCATTAAGTAATGGTTTAAGGTTTAATAATTATGTCTATATCAAACAGCAAAGTTCTGAGAAAATGAAATGCAGGTAATCAATATTTCATGAACGGAGTTCCCATAAAGTTGTCTCTTAATAGTATATTCCTAATACAGCAACCAGACATTTATAGCAACAGGTTTTTGGCAGTTAGAATGGCAAATATATGGAATAAGAGTGAGATGGTGGGAGCAGAAATGTGTACAAATAGATTAAAACTCTGAGATGGTCATTTATTACATTTACACAAATTAATCAATGAAATAAAAATATATATGCATGTACATATGTGTACCATTTTAGATATTAAAGAAAAAAAGAAAAAAAACTTGATTTTGATAGAATTCAAGTTGAGTCAATAAAAAGAAAACACAACTTCGATTTAAAAAATTACTTTTTCAACTGAGTAGAAAGAAGGAAAATCCTACTTATGTCCACCAGAGGGTGGTATTGTAACATTGTAGCATTTCAAATGAGCCTGGCATCAGGAAAAGTTTTTCTTTTTTTTTTTTACTGAAAACCTTTTCTTTTATAATTTTTAAATTAGCAGTTCTGAAAGTTTTATTTAAATTCCAGTTACTTAACATACAAAGTAATATTAATTTCAACTGTACGATATATTGATTCAACATTTCCATGCAACACCAGGTGCACATCACAAGTGCCCTCCCTAATCCCCAATCTCCTTTTTCATGCATCCCCTCACACACTTTCTCCTCATCCCCATAACCATTAATTTGATCTTTATACTTAAGAGTCTGTATCTTAGTTTGTCCCTTTTGTTTTTTCCCTTTAATCGTCAGAACCTCAGCTTCATTGTGGATAAATCAGTCATTACCCTATCTCATAAGTGTGTTATGAGGATTAAATAAATTTATTAATATAACACATCTACAATACCTGGCACATGGTAAAGGATATGTAAGTTTTACTCTTGTTATGTTTATTTAAATAAAAAAAATAAGATTGGCCATATGAGAAAAGCATAGAAACTATGAAAAACAACAAAGGCAAATTTCTTTCTCCTTTCCCAGATGAAGCCTGGCTCCATGGTGGCCATTTGACATTTGGCTCATACTGCAATTCATGGTCCCCTCAAGTCTAGATCAAAAGGAAAGATGAAGGGATTAAGGGAACTTGAGTACAGAAATAATCTTATGTGATATACATTAATCTAAGATGGTTTCACATTCTCTCTAGCCTTGACAATTGTTTTATTGAAAGTTACCATGCTCTCTTGTGGATGAGTGCGTTTTGTTCTTATTTGCTGACCCTAATTGATGGAGGGTCTTGTCACCTGGAGAGTACCTCCTCTTTAGCTGGCTAGTCAAACTTTTAAGTAGACTTTTGCCTTTCTAGCAGTTCACCGCACACAGTCTTTAGGTATGGGCAGCCTAGCCCTCCTGGCAAGAGCTTTCTTGAGTGGAGACTTTTAAGATGAATTCAGTTTGACTTTTCTAACCTAGGCTCTACCTCTGACCTTAAAATTTTCACTCCTTTGATCTGTTGACTTGAATCAATACTATAGCCTCTCACCTTTATGTTGCTCAGTCTTAGAGACATCCATCGGTACAGAAAACACATGTAAATGCTCTCTGGGAGACTCACAACAAGTTTGCTTTATAGGGTATTTATAAATCTCTTAAATGACAACATTTTTAAGCTCTCAAAGTAAGTACCACTTATTTATTACTTTGTACTTTCTTCCATAATAATCCTGTAATTATAATAAATGTTATAATCATAATAAAAATATAATGTATGGAAGGTAAGTACATGCTTAGAGTCACTGTTAACTTCTAGACCTGTATTACGACAATCTTAATTCCCTTAGAATGGAATAAAACTTTATTTATCTCCAGGTTTCCAATAATGCCAAGTAATGTGATTTTCATGTTTTTAACATACAGCAAAATTAATGAAGAATGAATTAAATGCTTAGTTGTATTTTAAATGATTTATTTTATGAGACAATCATGTTTATCTCATCACTTAATTTCTACTCCATCATAAGGAAATTGTGCTATTAATTTTTTACTTTAGAGTATTCAATTATTAACTGATGCAGAATTTAAAAAGCAAAAAAGCAAAAATAAAGCTACCAAATATTCTTGATATCCAAAGAGCTATGTAATAGTGTTTTCTTTTTTAGGATTTTGTTTATTTATTCATGAGAGATAAACAGAGAGACAGATAGGTAGAGGCAGAAGGAGGCAGAAGCAGGGTCCCTATGGGGAGTCTGATGTGGGACTTGATCCCAGGACCCTGGGATCATGACCTGAGCCAAAGGCAGATGCTCAACCAATGAACCACCCAAGTGCTCTATAATAGTGGTTAAGAACAATATCTTTGTACTAAATATTTCTAAATATTAGAACAAGTACAGCTATTTACTCATTATGGACTTGTCAGGTTAAAGTTTCTAAGCATTAATTTCTTCATTTGTAATGTATAGATAATATTAATGTCTTCATCATAGAATTTTTTTTTGCCAAAATTCAGTGAAATGCACTTAAGATAGTTATTATTTATTGCATGGTAAGCTCTCAGAACTAATTAATTACTTTTTTAACAAGACATATGCACAAGTGAAGATGATTGGTACAGCGATCTTATCTTTTTTATTTCTTATAAAAGAAATATTATAATTATCGTTATCATAATATTGATTAGCTATTTTCTGTTGTAGGAATGAAAAATGAAATTCAAATTAGTTTAAGCAAGGAAAAGAGAATCTATTGTCTCATATGCTTTAACTACAGGGTTCTGTTTAGCTTCAAGTACAACCTAGATGTCAAATCATATCACCGGGACTTAAATGATCTCTCTTCACTTCTTTGCTCTACTTCTTCAGCACTTGGTCAATTCTTGAACTAAAAATGGATGAGATAATGTTGAGTCCAATAACCACATTCTCTCTCATTTAGAGCTGGAAGACAGAGTTCAGTGCTATGCTTTACATGTTTCACAGGGAAGAAAAATGTATTGCAAAACGTATTACAAGGCTTTCAATAAGGTGGATAACTAAAATTTTACCAATTTTTAAGGTCAGGAGAT